>NC_041234.1:48040582-48041114 GCF_002837175.3 Physeter macrocephalus | reverse complement strand
AGACCCACTTCAGACCTAGGGACATATACAGACTGAAAGTGAGGGGATGGAAAAAGATATTCCATGCAAATGGAAATCAGAAGAAAGCTGGGGTAGCAATTCTCATATCAGACAAAATAGACTTTAAAATAAAAACTATTACAAGAGTCAAAGAAGGACACTACATAATGATCAAGGGATCGATCCATGAAGAAGATATAACAATTGTAAATATTTATGCACACAACATAGGAGCACCTCAATACATAAGGCAAATACTAACAGCCATAAAAGGGGAAATCAACAGTAACACCATCATAGTAGGGGACTTTAACACCCTACTTTCACCAATGGCCAGATCATCCAAAATGAAAATATATAAGGAAACACAACCTTTAAATGATACATTAAACAAGATGGACTTAATTGATATTTATAGGACATTCCATCCAAAAACAACAGAATACACATTCTTCTCAAGTGCTCATGGAACATTCTCCAGGATAGATCATATCTTGGGTCACAAATCAAGCCCTGGTAAATTTAAGAAAAC
>NC_041234.1:48038886-48039941 GCF_002837175.3 Physeter macrocephalus | reverse complement strand
CCTAAAGCAATTAGAGAAAGAAGAACAAAAATCCCCCAAAGTTAGCAGAAGGAAAGAGATCATAAAGATCTGATCAGAAATAAATGAAAAAGAAATGAAGGACACTAAAGGAAAGATCAATAAAACTAAAAGCTGGTTCTTTGAGAAGACAAACAAAACTGATAAACCATTAGCCAGACACATCAAGAAAAAAAGGGAGAAGACTCAAATCAATAGAATAAGAAATGAAAAAGGATAAGTAACAACTGACCCAGCAGAAATACAAGGATTATAAGAGATTACTAACAAGCACTATATGCCAATAAAATGGACAACCTGGAAGAAATGGACAAATTCTTAGAAATGCACAACCTTCCGAGACTGAACCAGGAAGAAACAGAAAATATGAACAGACCAATCACAAGTGCTGAAATTGAAACTGTGATAAATAATCTTCCAACAAACAAAAGCCCTGGACCAGATGGATTCACAGGCGAATTGTATCAAACATTTAGAGAAGAGCTAACACCTATCCTTCAAACTCTTCCAAAATATAGCAGAGGGAGGACACTCCCAAAGTCATTCTAAGAGGCCACCATCACCCTGATACCAAAACCAGACAAAGATGTCACAAAGAAAGAAAACTACAGGCCAATATCACTGATGAACACAGATGCAAGAATCCTCAACAAAATACTAGCAAACAGAATCCAACAGCACATTAAAAGGATCATACACCATGATCAAGTGGGGTTTATCCCAGGAATGCAAGGATTCTTCAATATATGCAAATCAATCAATGTGATACACCATATTAACAAATTGAAGGAGAAAAACCATATGATCATCTCAATAGATGCAGAGGAAGCTTTTAACAAAATTCAACACCCATTTATGATAAACACCTTCCAGAAAGCAGGCATAGAGGGAAATTTCCTCAACATAATAAAGGCCATATATGACAAACCCACAGCCAACATCGTCCTCAATGGTGAAAAACTGAAATCATTTCCACTAAGATCAGGAACAAGACAAGGTTGCCCACTCTCACCACTGTTCTTCAACATAGTTTTGGA
>NC_041234.1:48029831-48030965 GCF_002837175.3 Physeter macrocephalus | reverse complement strand
CAATGGTGAAAACCTGAAAGCATTTCCTCTAAGATGAGGAGCAAGGCAAGGATGTCCACTCTCGCCACTATTATTCAACATAGCTTTGGAAGTCCTAGCCACGGCAATCAGAGAAGAAAAAGAAATAAAAGGAATACAAATTGGAAAACAGGAAGTAAAACTGTCACTGTTGGCAGATGACATGATACTGTACATAGATAAAGATGCCACAAGAAAACTACTAGAGCTAATCAATGAATTTGGTGAAGTTGCAGGATACAAAATTAAAGCACAGAAACCTCTTGCATTCCTATCCACTAACAACGAAAGACCAGAAAGAGAAATTAAGGAAACACTCTCATTTACCACTGTAACAGAAAGAATAAAATATCTAGGAATAAACCGACCTAAGGAGACAAAAGACCTGTATGCAGAAAACTATAAGACACCGATGAAAGAACTTAAAGATGATACAAACAGACGGAGAGATATACCATGTTCTTGGATTGGAAGAATCAACACTGTGAAAATGACTCTACTATGCAAAGCAATCTACAGATTCAATGCAATCCCTATCAAGCTACCAATGGCATTTTTCACAGAACTAGAACAAAAAATTTCATAATTTGCATGGAAACACAAAAAACCCCGAATAGCCAAAGCAATCTTGAGAAAGAAAAACAGAGCTGCAGGAAACAGGCTCCCTGACTTCAGAGTATACTACAAAGCTACGGTTATCAAGACAGTATGGTACTGGCACAGAAACAGAAACATAGATCAATGGAACAGGATAGAAAGCCCACAGATAAACCCATGCACATATGGTCACCTTATCTTTGATAAAGGAGGCAAGAATATACAGTGGAGAAAAGACAGCCTCTTCAATAATTGGTGCTGGGAAAACTGGACAGCTACATGTAAAAGAATGAAATTAGAACACTCCCTAACACCATACATACAGAAAAATAAACTCAAATGGATTAAAGACCTAAATGTAAGGCCAGACACTATGAAACTCTTAGAGGAAAACATAGGCAGAACACTCTATGACATAAATTACAGCAAGATCATTTTTGATCCACCTCCTAGAGTAATGGAAATAAAAACAAAAATAAACAAATGGGACCTAATGAAAATTAAAAGCTTTTGCACAGC
>NC_041234.1:48028238-48029397 GCF_002837175.3 Physeter macrocephalus | reverse complement strand
TTAGAGAAATGCAAATCAAAACTACAATGAGATATCATTTCACACCGGTCAGAATGGCCATCATTAAAAAATGTACAAACAATAAATGCTGGAGAGGGTGTGGAGAAAAGGAACACTCTTGCACTGTTGGTGGGAATGTAAATTGATACAGCCACTATGGAGAACAGTATGGAGGTTCCTTAAAAAACTACAAATAGAACTACCATACGACCCAGCAATCCCACCACTGGGCATATACCCTGAGAAAACCATAATTCAAAAAGAGTCATGTACCACAATGTTAATTGAATCTCTATTTACAATAGTCAGGACATGGAAGCAACCTAAGTGTTCATCAATTGATGAATGGATAAAGAAGATGTGGCACATATATACAATGGAATATTACTAAGCCATAAAAGGAAACGAAACTGAGTTATTTGTAGTGAGGTGGATGGACCTGGAGTCTGTCATACAGAGTGAAGTCAGTCAGAAGGAGAAAAACAAATACCGTATGCTAACACATATGTATGGAATCTAAGAAAAAAAATGTCATGAAGAGCCTAGGGGTAGGACGGGAATAAAACACAGATCTACTAGAGAATGGCCTTGAGGATATGTGGAGGGGGAAGGGTAAGCTGTGATGAAGTGAGAGAGTGGCATGGACATATATACACTACCAAATGTAGGGTGGATAGCTAGTGGGAAGCAGCCGCATGGCACAGGGAGATTAGCTAGGTGGTTTTTTTTTTTTTTTTTAGCTAGGTGGTTTTTGACCACCTAGAGGGGTGGGATAGGTAGGGTGGGAGGGAGGGAGACGCAAGAGGGAAGAGATATGGGAACATATGTATATGTATAACTATTCACTGTGTTGTAAAGCAGAAACTAACACACCATTGTAAAGCAATTATACTCCAATAAAGATGTTAAAAAAAAAAAACAACAGGCAAATAGTGAAAACAATCCAAATATCAAGCAACCAATGAAAGGATCTTTGAAAATGTGGTATATGCATACAATGGAATATTGCTCTATCCCCAAAATGAATGAAATAGTGATATATACCACAACATGGATGAACCTCAAAAACAAAAAACAACCCAATTCAAAAATGGGCAGAAGACGAAATAGACATTTCTCCAAAGAAGATATACAGATTGCCAACAAACACATGAAAGAA
>NC_041234.1:48022834-48027783 GCF_002837175.3 Physeter macrocephalus | reverse complement strand
AAAAAAAAAAAAAAAAAAAAAGGTCATGAAGAACCTAGGGGCAAGACAGGAATAAAGATGCAGACCTACTAGAGAATGGACTTGAGGATACGGGGTGGAGGAAGGGTAAGCTGGGACGAAGTGAGAAAGTGGCATGGAGATATATACACTACCAAACGTAAAATACATAGCTAGTGGTAAGCAGCCGCATAGCACAGGGAGATCAGCTCGGTCCTTTGTGACTCCTAGAGGGGTGGGATAGGGAGGGTGGGAGGAGGGAGGGAGACGCAAGAGGGAAGAGATATGGGGACATATGTATATATATAACTGACTCCCTTTGTTATAAAGCAGAAACTAACACACCATTGTAAAGCAATTATACTCCAATAAAGATGTTAAAAAAAATAAAAGATCCCACAAGCTGTGCGGTACAGCCAAAAAAAAGTAGTTTGTGCAAAAAGGGACTAGGGATTTGAGGTGTCAGCAAGCTTCATGAGTCAACAGTGTGAAATGGCTGTCAAAAAACAAGTCAGTCAGGCAGAAATTTGGAGTTCAGAAATCACAGGGAGAGAATGTTTCACTAAACCCTGGGTCAGTCAGACTCCATTTGAAATGATATATCCTATTTTAGGGCCCCATAATTTTTTTTAGGCATATAAAAAGTGTAGACAAGGAAAAACCCCCACTCATGTCCCCAACCCTCCCTTGATGAATAAAATACAGATAGAACTGAAGCCTCCTGTCTACGCTTTCCTGATCCCATTCACCTCCCTCCCTCCCAGGGGCAGTCTCTTGAATTAGGAGCTTATTATCCCATGCATGTCTTTTTACCACATATGAGTTTTTAAAATATGTAGGGAATTATCTTACACACTTTTAAACTTTATATAAATGATATCTTATCATCCGTTGATGCGTGTAGCTCCTGTTCCATTCATTTTCACACACTGAGTATGCCAAAATTTACCCATACTCTTCATAGTGCCATATTTCACACTTACAACAAGGCTGCAATAGTAATAGCTGACATCACTGTGTGCCAGGCACTGTTACAAGTGCTTTCCATGTATTAAGACCATTTTATCAATAAGTATGTTTCCTTGTGCACACATTCAGGAGTCCACTGTGTGTATGTGCTTCATAAAGAGGGAATTAAACAAAAAGCGGGCGGGTGACCAGCATTATAGGAAGTGATGTTGTAAGAGAAATGGTGGAAGAAAGTAGGATAGTTTGGCTTGGAACAAATATAGGTGACAGAGCTCACAGAATGATGGATTAGAGTCAGAGGAGACCTCAGTGACCATCTAAAGCCTGATTTGATGTATGAAGCCCCACTCAAACATCCCTGGTCTTATTATCCAATGCTCTATTTATCCTGAGATGATAACAGTTTCTATATAACTTCTGACCTCAGGACCAAATTCTGCCATCTGGAATGACATGGAATCAATTTAACCCCACTTTCACAGCATATGTGTTCAAACCCTGGGCATCGTTTTCACTCCCCAGTCCTACTCTGTCCAAATCCTCTCAAAGCTAAATATACCTAGCTCCCTCAATGATTCACCACATGACATGGTTTCCAAGAATTCTCACCACCTTGGCTATATACCAATTTGTCCAAGTTCATCTTTAATTGTGACATCCAGAAATGAGCATAACTTTCTAAATGTGGTGTGACCATTGTGAAGCAGATTGAGACAAACACGTCCCTTGTTATGAACTCCATAGTTCTGCTAATGAGTCCTAAATCACAGTAGCTTTTTTCCCCTTGTCATATCTTTGTGGATTCATACTGCGTTTACAGTTAAATTCAAGCCCTTGAGTCTGTTTCATATGGACAACCATCACCATTGTTGTGTAGTTGTGAGGGTAAAAGAAACCATTAAAACATCTTCCCCCACGCCCCCATTATGAGAATAATATATAGTACTTTATAAAATCTGAAAATCAAAACCATGATTTTTAATATTTAACAGTTGTATATAGTCTTTCATCATGTGGAAATGTCAATTTACTTAACCAGTCACCTAACGTTAGATATTAAGATTGTTTTGAAAGAAATTGTTTGCCATTATAAATCATGTTACAGCAAATATCCTGGTACATAAATACAACCCAAATCTTACCATGATTGACAAGGCCTCTGATTACCCCTCTGACCCGACCTTGTACTGCACTCTCCCACTTCTCAGCATCCTCCAGCCTCACTGGCCTCTTCAGCTGCTCCTTGATAAGCCAAGCTCATTCCTGCCCCGAGGCCTTTGCATTTACTGTTTCCTTTTCCTGAAATGTTCTTCTGATTTTTTTCCTGACTTGCTCCTTCACTTTGTTCAGATCTCAGCTTAAACATCTCCTCTTCAGAGAGGCCTCTCCTAAACACTCGTCCAAAGTACTCTTTTCCTACCCCATCATTCTCTATGATTTGACTATATTTTCTTTTTATCTATCATCTAAAATTATTTTATTTGTTTTTCTGGTCACTATGAGTCTCTCTCCACAAGAATGTCTTCAGTTTCATGAGGCCAAGGATTTTACCTGTCCTGTTTATTGCAACCTCAGCACCTAGAAGCAGTGCCTGATACATAGTTTGATGCTCAAAAAAGATTTATAAATCTTTTTACATATCAATGACTATTTCCTTAGTATGAATACCTATGTGTATAATTATTGAGCCAAAGGATAGGAACATTTTTAAGGCTTTGGATGCATATTTTCAAGCTGCTTTCCAGAAAGGTATGCCAAACTACACTCCTAACAACAACAGACAGGAATGCCCATCTTAGTCACCTTTGCCAACACTGGACATAACAAAAAAACCCCCCTAACTTTGCTTCTTTGAATAAGACAGAGCAAAAGACAGAGTTCTATGACATGTCCTAGAGACACCTCACCAGGATGACATTGATCCATTGATTGCTACAGGCTGGGTATGGTCCTCTGACCGTTTACACATTTATCTATATTATATGCCTCAAAAACACTCTATTACCCTGTCCATGTGTCTCTATTTTATCCAAAGTACAAGAGTGGCATCTGAAGGGCTATCATAAGGAAGAACAATTAGACTTCTACATAGCCAAGACTCACTGGATGATTTATAGGACAGCTCAACAAGTAACAACTTTCCAACACCTACTTGGAATACAATGGGCTGCCCTGTCTCACGACTGTGAGCCTCCCCCTACTAGATTGCTTGTTTTCAAGCAAGCAGAGGCTAGATAAACACCTGGGAGTGGTATTATAGAACAGTCATGACGTACATGACAGATGTATTCACACGAATGCCATGTGCACTAGCTTTAGCTTCATCCTATTTTCTCTCACACCAGGATGCAGATCAGAATATAAGAGAGGGGGCAAGATCTTGCCACAGACAAAATCTCAAATATGATGTATGTGGGGGTGTGTGTGTATACGTGTGTATCACAACTGCTAGCAACCCACCAGCATGTCCCAACACCATAGCTGAGAACCACTATAATAGAGAGATTCTTTATATAAAAGAAGTGGGAAGTCGAGATGAAAGACCTCTAGGGTTCCTTTAAGCCAGTGGTTCTCAACCCTGGCTGCACATAAGAAATCTCTGGGGAGCTTTTCAAAAAGGCCAGGTCCCACCTCAGACCAATTAAATCAGAATATCTGGGGGTGGGGTCCCAGGCTCCCTGTGTTTAAAAGCTCCCTGGGGGATTCTAATGTGCAGCCAGGGTTGAGAATTATTTCTTTAGAGTCTATAATTCTTCTAGCACTGATTTCAGTGTTATATTACATCTCAGAATAAGATCTCGTAAAAATTGTAACATAAAGGATACCAGGCTAGGAATTAGGAGCCTTGGGCTCTAGTCTTATATTTGATACTTGGCATGACCTTGGACAAGTCACTCCATCCACTCCATTCTTTCATTACTAGAGACCAGAATACCTCCTCCCTCTTTTCTGCCAAAGGGGGCAAATGGGAATATTTGTAAAAATGCTTACAGTGCTTTAATAACAATACCTGCATGATATTTTATCCTTCACAAGGTGCTCTTGCATATATTCCTTCTTTTAACTTCTCAGACACCATATAACCCCAAATAAAGGTAGTATTATTAAAACCCATTTATTAAAAACAACAACAAAACCCATTTATACAACTTTGACTGTTACTTTGACTCAGGATATTAGTGCTGGAAGGGACCTTATATATCACTATTCTAGCCTCATCCCTTTATTACATAAATAAGGAATCTGAGGCTCAGAGAGATTAAGTGACTTGCTTAAGGCCATCCAACTAAACAGTGGCAAAGTCAAGACTAGAATTCATGTCTACCTGGCTTCTAAGCTATCACTTCTTTACTACAGCACATGGCCTATCCTTCGGCATCTCCTTAGTACAGATAGGAAATATGGCTGAATGAGGAAACCTAGTTTTTTCAGCATTAGCTTTGGACAAGTCATCATTTTGGTACCTGCTGCAGTCTCCTTTGCGGATACCTAGTGATTCATACCAGCCCGCTTCAGCTGGGTTGAAACAATAATAATCAGGATGGCCTTCATGCAAAGCATCAAGGTCTACAGCTGATGTGTCTACAAGCAGTCTGATCAAAGAGCAGTCCATGTACTTCGAGGCCTCGAAAAGGGAGAAACTAGATTGTATGTCAACTTGCTCCCCTTAAAGCCCAGTTATATTCTCAAGTTATAAAATCAGGGAAAAAGCCTAGAGAAGAATCATCTCTCAGTGTTTTAGAGATAGGATTTATCATTGATAGCAAATATCACTTACTTGCATTTTTGGCTATACTTCTATATTTCCTTCTTTTTTTTTTTTTTTTTTTTTTTTTTTTGCGGTACGCGGGCCTCTCACTGTTGTGGCCTCTCCCGTTGCGGAGCAAAGGCTCCGGACGTGCAGGCTCAGCGGCCATGGCTCACGGGCCCAGCCGCTCCGCGGCATGTGGGATCTTCCCGGACCAGGGCATGAACCCATGTCC
>NC_041234.1:48001786-48022779 GCF_002837175.3 Physeter macrocephalus | reverse complement strand
CGCCCATGGCCCACGGGCCCAGCCGCTCCGCGGCATGTGGGATCTTCCCGGACCAGGGCATGAACCCATGTCCCCTGCATCGGCAGGCAGACTCTCAACCACTGCGCCACCAGGGAAGCCCTATATTTCCTTTTTAAGCTTACAGCAACAGTGCTATTATATCTATGCTTGTGTGTGTGTGTGTGTGTGTGTGTGTGTGTGTGTGTGTGTGTGTGTGTGTGTGTGTGTGTGTGTATGATAAGCTTTCCTCAAGGACAAGTATACCCATATTTGCTTGCCATTTGGAAACTCCTTCCACAGAGTTTAGGTCCTCTACCATTTGTTTCTGTGTGTACTTCTCACCTGTGCTTCCTATTACCTGGCTGACCTTTTCATCAACAATCAGCTCATGCTTACCATTTCAACCACAGTAGACAGCATAAATGTTTGCTGAGTAAGTGAATCAAAGTCAGACATGTTCTGCCTCATTTTCTCTCAGTGTCCCAGCTCTGTGTCCCGCTACTACCTCTACTATCAAGTCTTTACAATATGCTATTCATTGTGCCAGAAAATGGCTTCCCAGGTGCTCCCAAGACTTTATTTCCCTTTCTGTCTCATAATGCAGCAAGAGTCGTCTCTTTCATGGCATGTTCATAAACTATATCTATTTGGTTTGGCTTTACAGTCACTCTTAAAAGCCCCTCAGTCCATCTCCCTGAGATGAGTATGCTGAGGTCCTGTGATGTGTTCCTATTTCTTTGGCTTGTTTTCCCATTAGATTATAAGCTCTCTGAGGCTAAGGATGAGCTCTTAGTCCCACTAAGAGTACATGGTCTGTTGCATTCCTGATGACTTTCCAAATGACTTAAGGCCACCACGGCTGTCTATTCCTCATGACTTGCTTCTCTCTGGTGTTGTGGCTTTACAAGGCTCAGTTCCCCATGTGGTGCACTATCAGCTAATGAAATCGAATAACCTTCCAGGAATCCAGCTAGGGTAATTTGTGAGCTGTTCTCTTTAAGTGGAATGTGGCTGCAGGCCACAGTTGGGGTAGTGATGAACTATAATGCCTGGGAAGTTAATGTTTCAACATAGAACACCTAGGTTTGATAAATACATAGGATTATCATTGTGTAAGTAAATAGAGCATGCCTCAAAGTCAGATTGTTTCTAACTAGCCTTAACTTTGGTGTGTTCAATCTTAAAGTTCCCACTCAGCTTCTGGTCTACAATTTTTACTGATATGACCATGATGTGGTAGAAACAAACTGAACTTGGAGTCAGAACCTTTGATTTCAAGTCCTGACTGTCACTTTGTTTTATGTCCCTGGGAAAGGTCATTTCCCTCTCATGGGTCTCAGATCAAGCTGTAAAATACAAATAATAAACACCTCACTGGATTTTTTTTTGGTGACAATGAAAAGAGGTAACATATATGAGAATGGTTTATAAACTGTAAAGTGCTTTAAAAATGTGAAAGATTATTATGGTCACACTGGAACCAGTTTCAATGAGATGGTATAGACCACTACTACTTGTTCAGACTGGTCAGAACTTGAAAACATGAAAAGAGCCTCCCTGTGCACCCAGGCAGCCCTCTCAACTAGCCCCCGGTTCCATACAGAGCTGGCCCAACAAGCACCCCTCAGCAGAGCCAGTGCCTCTGAACACGATCGAGGGACTGAGGTGTAGGGTCTGGGGCCGGCACACCCTCACTGGCAGTGAAGACTAATGACTAGAACCCCTGAAAGAGATGAGCTGCCTCCTACCCCTTGGATGTTCTTCTTGGACACCTTAACTAATTTTGTTGGCTTCCATTCCTCATCATCCCCATCACCACCATCACCATCACTGTCCTCAGGCTCATTCACAGAATATTCTGAACAATATTTTATATCTTCGATGTCCATGCTTTGCTCCAGGAACTTTTCTTTAAACCGGGAAGGTTTGGGCTAAGAAAAAAAAGTTTGGAATGGTTATTTAATTAAAAACAATAACAACAACATGTGGATTATATCTTCCCAGTAGCTGCTGCCAGCTATATTCTCAGAGCAGAGATTTCAGATGCCCTCAAATATACCCCACTTGGCTTTACCAATCAGAAGAAATTCTGCTTTAGCCTTTGGCCTCATAGAGTCTTTGAAGGGAGAGAAACTGAAGGGATAGAGGCTGAGCAATCTGAGGGAGGAGGGAGGGACTCACGATATGATAAGTATCTTTGGATGGACAGCTGAACGCTGCTCTTTTCTACGCGCCTCCTCCTCAGTTGTGTTGCATAATGCCTGTACATGGTCCAAAGTCAGCCGTCTAGGGAGGGAGAATGCCTATTTTCCTCAAGATTGTACTGTAGTTTTATTTGGGACTCCATAGAAAATTAAAATGCTGGAATGTGGGAATTTTAACTCTCAACTACTTCTGAAAGGTGATTTTAGTACACTCACCCCAAACCTTGGCTATGCGAAGGTATCACAGGCCCTGAGCAGTTTACCTTAGGTGGGATATATTCGAAAGAAGAGTCTGGAGATAGAAGGGTATCCTTAGGAAGATGAGATTTCTGTCTGCTGGCTACTTGGAGGAGGTTCAATTTCTATTTGAAAAGAAGAGACAAAGTGTACATTGCAGGGCAGCTTCTGACAGTGTTCATGGCTAAAACATAAAGATTCCTAAGTTAGCTTAATCTTAAGCCATGGTAAAGCGAGGCAGGGTAAGAGCAAAGTAGGTTG
The DNA here is from genome assembly GCF_002837175.3 of Physeter macrocephalus. NCBI lineage: Eukaryota > Metazoa > Chordata > Mammalia > Artiodactyla > Physeteridae > Physeter > Physeter macrocephalus. The sequence continues at coordinate 48,020,077 of NC_041234.1, read as the reverse complement.
AAGGACTCCCACTTTACAAGATCAGTATTAGATTCAGAAAAGAGCAAATTAAAAAATGTGTTTATACCATCTGAAATGCGCATGACCATACCACATGGAAACTAGATGTAGACATCATAAAATTGAGCCAAGTTATTATACTCAGGGCTGCTCCCACGAGCTGGCCTCAGTTGCAAGAGGGTCTCCCAGGGCTTATTAAATGGGTGGGAAGCTGTACTACCTGCTTCATGATTTTGTTCTCTCGGAGAAGTTGCTGATTTTGCTCACACACTTCCTGCATCTTCTCAAGTTCTTCATCCTATTTCCAGATAATGCAGTGATAGGTGGGGTTATTTTGGGCACTACATGTGGGTTACCAAACAACTCACAGGGATGAAAACATACTACTGCCAACTTGCTGGCAGCAGGTGGGTTTTGCACAGCAGGCACTGGCGCCCAGAGAAATGTCTGATCCCCACCAATTCCTAGGTGTCCTGAGTGCCACCTCTATTCCAACGCTCCCAAGCAGCCATGACCACACTTGCAGGAACCATGGGCTCTGCTCTACATGGCTTCCTCGTTCTTTTCTATTTTCTAGCCTCATATCCCTTATTCACATCAGGATGCTGATAAAGAAACCCACCCAGAGAGTCAGCTGTTTCTTTGAAGTCTACAGATGCTTTTGTCCATGCTTCTCAACACAGATTAGGCAGTTTATTTGCTACACTAATAAGCCTGATTAAACTTCCTTGGCACGTATGATAACTGGATTCATGCCTACGACCTTAACACGTTTGGTTATGTCTTTGATGGGCAGTGCCAAGGAAGCCGTAGAGACTGGTGGTTCAGGAAAAAGACTCTAAGTTGGATAAAATAGTGCTCCAACATGCTACTAAAGGGTGTGGTGTTCCCAGCCTCTGGAAGAAATGCAGACCCCAGGCATTTTACAAATAGGTCAGGTCTCAACTCAGAACAGGAACCAGGAAGAGACAGCTAAATGCCCCTAGGATTCTACTGGATGATTTAAGTTTCTCAACTCTTCAGAGCTCAGGGTTGAGTCAAAGAACCAGGAGGCCTCGAAGTCTGGTATGGAGTATGTACTGTCATTTCTGTACCAAAACGGAGGTTATCCTATGTGCGGCTACATCCTAAACACCCCTAAATTGATCAAACAGGGCAACAGGCAATAGAGGCTACCATTATAAAAGGCTACCATCATAAAGCTTTTTTTCAGTAGGTAATTACTCTTTCCTGCAGGTACAGTCATGTAAATCAGACAGGATTCTCAGTCAGGCCTGGGGAACCCATCTCTGGAGACCTTTACCTCATCTCCATACCTGACACTTCAGGATGCTCAGCAGCTGTTGTTCCTTTTCGCTGACGGACTCCTCTAGCTGCTTCTCCGCCATTTGGCTTTGTTGCAGCTGGCTGAGGAGGTATAACACCTAGAGAAAGATACAACCCAAAGGTACCAAAGGAATGAGAGGAAAAAGGAATTCTGGTTTAGTCCAAGCAGTGATCCATTTACTCCTTTGTGATTTCAAAGTAAATTGTTCTCTTTGGCTCTCATGGCTTGAAGTATCATCATGTTCATCTTGGTATTAAAGTTGGAGGCTAAGAGCCACTGTCACTGGTATGTGTAAACTTATTAGATAAGTCATTTTTCTCTATTTCTGGTTTCTTATTTGCAAAAATTGGAAAAGATTACGTGGTCTTTTGAAGGAAACTTCATACCCCCATTATTATTATTATTACTTTTAACTAACAACAAAGAGCAAAAATGGTTTGTTTTTCAGTATAGCTTCTTGGCTCTCGCCAGCTTACCTTCTCTTGGTGCTGTTGCTCCACTCTCACCAGCTCTGCCTGTAACTCTGTCTCTATTTCAGCAAAATGATTTCGTTCCTCAAACAGCATCTTCTGCATGTCAGCACAGCTGGCCTTGTTCTGTTTCAGGCTGCTTTCAAGCTTGCTGACCTGTATTTTGGAGGAGACCAGCTGGAAGGGATAAAAGAAGATCAGTTTATTTGGAGAATGGCCACCTTTCCCCATTCATTAGGCAGGAAAATGTCAGCTTTCTTGAAATGGACTGAGAAAAGTTCTTCCATGTCCAAGTCCATTCTTATGTTTTCATGTCATATGGATTCTACCATTGAATAGAATTACCACCACCCAAACCAAGAGCCGAGACAGATATCTGTTGAGATAGGTATCTTAGAGCTGGAAGCCACTGCTGAGGTCATTTAATCTCTTGTTCTACCTCAAGGCAAGAATAAATCTAACACAAACAGTATCTGACAATTCCAAATTCTGATACTCAAGAAGTTCTTCCTTAATTTTAAAGAGAAATCCATAGCACACACCCTTATGGCTAATTATGTCCCATTTCAGAATGTCTGTGTTCACATGTTGGAACTCGTAGACACATTAGCTGAGATTACAGCTCTGGCTCTTCAGGCTAGATTGATATCCTATGCTGGCCTAGTTTTATATTCTCTACTAGCCCAGATGGTGAACATCATAAACACCAGTGTTCACAAGACTAATCAGGATTTCCTTAGTAGGATAAATCTGCTAACCCAACACAAAAATGCATAAAGGATAGCACTGCTCAAACTTGCAGAGTCGGAGTTTGTATGCTTGCTTCAGTCACCAGAGGTGATCAATTTTAATTCCTCTTGTGACAGTGGAAGATGATATATTTATTTTAAAGTCAGTGAAGATGGATTTTCCTTAAGATGAATCTTTATATGTCAAAGGTTTTCTCTTTCCTAGATTGTATCTTAAACTTTTTGAATATAATACATGTCAGAGGTGTTTTTAAAAGTAGTATAGGCTTCCCTGGTGGCGCAGTGGTTGCGCGTCCGCCTGCCGATGCAGGGGAACCGGGTTCGTGCCCCGGTCCGGGAAGATCCCACATGCCGCGGAGCGGCTGGGCCCGTGAGCCATGGCCGCTGGGCCTGCGCGTCCGGAGCCTGTGCTCCAAAACGGGAGAGGCCACAGCTGAGGGAGGCCCGCATACCACAAAATAAATAAATAAATAAAATAAAAGTAGTATAGTATAATATTTTACGTTTGACCTGTGGCCTATTATGGCATCCTGATCTTTTCATAATAACAGTGAACATTTATTGAGCACCTACTATATGCCAGGCATGGGTATCAACTTGCAACTCATATATATATATAAATATATATATATATATATATAAATATATATATATATATATATATATATAATATGGAATGCTTCACGAATTTGCGTGTCATCCTTGTGCAGGGGCCATGCTAATCTTCTCTGTATCGTTCCAATTTTAGTATCTGTGCTGCCGAAGCGAGCACTCATATATATTTTTAAGTGACTGGCCTGTACTTGTCCACACCAACCTTTACCCATAAAACTATTTCTCTAATGTTTGTGTCATTGTGGTTTCTACCACGAACAGTGGCAATAGCACTATGATAGTATTCTAGGCTAACATCTTATTTCAACCCACCAAGTCAGACGCCGAATTGCTGAGAGGAAGAGAGATGTTTACCTCTCCAATTAAGTATTTCAGGGCACACTTGGCTTCCAGAATGGTAGCAATATTCTCCCAGCGGTGTTTTGGCCTGTCTTCACTTTCTGCATCCAGCAGCTTCTGCTGTAGGTCAGCAATCTGAGCACTCCTTCAGGGAAAGAAACAGTGAGCCTTATTTCTAGTAGCCTCAACACCAAGCAGAGGGGAAGAGCTCTGAGGAGAAACTTCAAATAGTTTCACGGACAGAGGTATCAGTTAAATACCATTTAAATAATGATTGAGTCATCTGGTTAGGGTTTTATACAGTATCTCAAATCTTGTTACAAAGGGATGCTAAGACTAACCAAATGGTTTTATTTTATTAAATACTGGTTGAAATAAGTGGGTCATATAGTGGGACTTGGAAAGATTTGTTTTAGTGAGGATTTTGTTGTAGCACATTGACCATAATGTGACTTTTCCTTGAGGCCACATAAGCTGGAACAGTGACGTGGTGGCTTACCTATGCAAGGACAAGATTCAGGTTAGAGACCTTAAGGAAAAAAATCTCAGAAGAACAAAATCTAACACCAAACTGATACCTATGGCTGGTGTCGTGAGAGGTTATCTTGGAGTACCTGCCACAGGACTGAGAAGTTTCTATGAAAACTAGATACCACGACCCTGGTTATAGCTTCCAGATACTTTACGGTCAAGTATGGCCTGAGACCAATAGGTACACAATGTTTCAGTTTCATCAATAGCTTCCTTCTCAAATTTTCTAGGTGTCCAGTGAGAGGGAGCATACCGGCATGTGTGTAACATGCAGTGCTATGTAAGGTACTATAAAGAAGATGGGTACTAAAATAATCTAAGAGAGCAGTTCTAAACTTTTTGGGTCTTAGGACCCCTTTACACTCTGAAAAATTATTGAGGACCTCTAAGAAATTCTGCTCATGTATGTTATACCTATAGATATTTACAGTATTAGAAAGTAAAACTGAGAAAAACATTTATTCACTTAAAATCACAACAATCCATTATACATTAACAATTACACCTGCAATGACACTATTTCCAAATAAATTCACATTCTAAGGTCCGGAAAGGACATGAATGCAGGGTGGGGGAGTGTGTGTGTCACACACACACACAACATTTTCCAACACGAAAAATAATGTAGTGAGAAGAGTGGGATTGTTTTACATTTTTACAAATCTCTGTAATGTCTGGTTTAGTAGAAGATAGATGGATTCTCATATCTCCCTCTGCGTTTTATCTTTTGTGACATGTTCCGGTTGATGTAAATGAAGGTAATCTGGCCACACATGGATATGTAGCTGGACAAGGGAGGATCATTTTATTATTTTATTTTATTTTATTTTATTGTGGCCGTGCCATGCGACTTGTGGGATCTTAGTTCCCCGACCAGAGACTGAACCCAGGCCACTGCAGTGAAAGCGCCGAGTCCTAACCACTGGACTGCCAGGGAATTCCTGGGAGGAGCTTTATTTTTTAAAATTTTATTTATTTTTGGCTGCGTTGGGTCTTCGTTGCTGTGCATGGGCTTTCTCTAGTTGCGGCGAGCGGGGGCTACTCTTCGTTGCGGTGTGTGGGCTTCTCATTGTGGTGGCTTCTCTTTGTTGCGGAACAGGGGCTCTAGGCGCACGGACTTCAATAGTTGTGGCACTCGGGCTCAGTAGTTGTGGCTCGCGGGCTCTAGAGTGCAGGCTCAGTAGTTGTGGTGCACAGGCTTAGTTGCTCCACGGCATGAGGGATCTTCCCGGACCAGGGCTCGAACCCGTGTCCCCTGCATTGGCAGGCGGATTCTTAACCACTACGCCACCAGGGAAGTCCCCAGGAGGAGCATTTTAATAGTCTTTTGAGATAATTGTGGATATTCTTCTTTGAGACTACAACAAAACCCAACCATTTCCTTAAAAGTTAGTTGAAATGTGGTTACTTGCAATCTGAATGGATCTTTTACTCAAACGTGATTCTGTAACATGTCATTTGGACAGTCATACAGAGCCTTCAAATCAACACATTTCATTACACAATATAAAAAAGACCACAATTGTTAATATCACTACCGGTCTCATTAGAAAAGTTATGAAAAACTGTCAAGTTTACAGTGGCAGATACACGTTTTCCAAAATTCTAAGTTTTGCTTGAAAGCTCAAATTTTATTTTTGGTGACAAACACTGTCATTTGTTTTCCTTGACTTGACAGGCTCACTCGGTTCATTTTTGAGAAAATGTCTGCCAAGTACCCAAGTCTGAATAACCATAGTTTGTCTGTCAGTCGTTCTTTCAAGTAAAAATGATGTCCCATGAAAAAAGAGGCCTGTTAAACTCACACCTCAAACAATTGCACAAGTGCTTTTCCTTGAGAGAAACATCGTCCTTCGGCATCAGCACAAGTGGTTTATGTGTTCTTCTCATTCTGTCACACAGAATATTAAAAAGATCTGAACTCAAGGGTTGAGATTTAATAAAATTAATAATTGTTATTGCTTTATCAAAGCCAAAGGTAAAACTGACTTTTAAGTAAAACCGAGAGTGTGTGGTGGTGAAGTATTCAATGACTGTTAGTACAGGTTTGTGCCACTGCTTTGATTCAAGCTAAGGTGTTAGCAGTTTTGTCCACTGTTGCTTTTGCACTATCATGGCAAATGTCAGTGTAGTAAAAACAGCAAACAATGTCTTAATATTTTTATAAAAACAGGGAGTCACCTAGACTTCCTGAAAGGGTCTCAGAGACCCCCCAGGAGTTTGTAGACCTCACTTTGAGAACCCTGGTCTAATATATAGTCCTTTCCTTTAACAAGCTTACAATCTGTCTAGATTGACAAGACTAATCAATGTAAAATAATTAATAAATATAAAGATAACATATATCATCTATACTACATGACCGAGTACTGTAAGTTCTGAAGGAGTTTAGAGAAGAGGAAAATTAGTGAGGGATGAAGAGTCAGGGAAGGCTTCTTGGAAGAGGTGGGCCAGAACACTTCAGAGTTGTTTTATCTATCAAATGCCCTTTCTTGTCCTTAGGGAAATTCCCTTGATTAAACTCACCTCTGTCTAATTGCCCTCTACCTGGCACCTGCCCTACATTTAAATAATCATTTACTTATGCACAGTGGTGTGCAGGTAAATGTTTAACAAACAGCACCTAAAAAACCAGATCTGATTTGTAGCTTTTGCTAGTTTCTGTAGTGTAAATACTCTCACCAAAGGAATTGTAAGCTCTCAACAGTTTACAACCGTCTTGAAATTTTAACAAACAATTCCAACACACCATTGTCAGTCATTATACTGTTTCTACTCAAGAGCAAGGACAATGCCATCTATTCTTTCTATATATCCCAACTGCATCCAGTGCAGCACAAAGCAGAAATTCAAATGTTGAGCAACTTAAAGACATATCCAAAGACAAAGAGCTAGTATGTGTTGCTAAAAACAAATTAAATGGTCTCCAAGGTCTTCTGGGCAATAAAATTCTATTACCCTACGACACTATAAAATATCTGTCAAAGTTCTGTTCCTTCTAGATTTCACAGATTCTTAAAAGAAAGTAACAGTGATTAAAGAGAAGAGCATTCATTGAGCACTTCTAATATGCCAAGTACTGTGCTATGTACTTTACTTTCTAATCTCATTTAATGGTCATGATACTTTACTTATGCATTATATTATATCTACTTTGCTGATGATCTCTAATTCTCCTTCTCCCAGGTTGTTGATCTTCTGGTATCATTTCCTGGCTTCCTCTAAAGTTTTGTTTTTAGTCAGTTCTTGTGGTATATGATAAAGACCATAGGCTTTGGAATTAGATAAACTGAGTTTCGAATCCCAGTTCTGTATAAACTTTAGCAATTTGTTTAAGATCTTTGAACTTTAGCTTAGATCTCTAAAGTGAGAAGAATGATACTTACCTCACAAGGCATACCTCATAGGGAGAGACCGAATGAGAAAATGTAACTAACATGTCTAGTGAAGTGTATAGCTCAAAAAATCGTTACTTTCTCTTGCTTCTCCTACATCACAAAGCTTCTGAAAAACAAGCTTTTGAATAACTGATTGATAGGTTCTATCTTGATTCAAGGCATAAATTTTTATAATGCCTTAGACATAGTCCCATTACCTGAGTTCCATTTCAGTCTCTAGGCTTTCAATCTGCTTTGTAATGGAATCCTCTGACTCAGAAACTTGACCACGCAGTTCAGCAAGTGAGAATGTACGCCTCTGTAAAGAATAGTGGGGATGAGGGTGAAGTACTACTTGGAAAGTAATTCTCCAAAGTAGTGAGGGCTTCTGGGGAGTGTGGAGTCTGATCATTGGTAACGTATTTCCATAGGGCACTTACGCGGAGTTTAGGAGGTGGATTCTCCCCAGATTCCACTTTTTGTTTGAGTTGAGCCACATCCTGAGCCAGGATCTTTCTGTCTTCAAGAAGGTCATTCAGATGGCGTTTGGCTTCCTCAGTACTGACCATAACCTCAATTTCATTTCCAAGCCAACTCTAGAAGATAAATCAGTGATGTTGGGTTAGGGATGAGGAATCTCTGGCCCATGGGCTATATTCAGCTCCAGATTTAATTTCACTTGGACCAGAGCCCAAGTAACTAGGAGTGAGATTTCCATTTGTGCCTACACTGACCAAAAATTCCAATAATGCTCTAAGAGCCTTTAACAGCAATACCCCAAAAGGTCACAAGAAAAGTTTTCTGCAGAAAATCTTTCTCCAGATATCCTAGCATTTCTATGTATTCTGTCTTTACCTTCTCCACTTTCTCCTTAACCTTTGTCCTTAACAAGTCATAATATAGAACTGAAGTATATTTAGATTATCTGTTCTATTTAATAAATAGATAACTATTATTAATCTTTAAAATAGATGAATGGAATTTTTTAAAAAGCAAACAAAATTAACTAAATTCAGTTTTTAAAAAAGTAACCATCCCTGAGAAACCTTTCACTTTTGGATGAAAATATACCATGCTAAGAGTAATCAAAGAAAGCTGGAGTGGATATATTAATATCAAATAATATAGAATTTACATTGAAGAATATTATTAAGAAGAACAAAGGCTGGAGGTATCATGCTCCTTGATTTCAAACTATACTACAATGTCACAGTAATCAAAACAGTATGGTACTGGCACAAAAACAGACACATGGATAAATGGAACAGAATAGAGAGCCCAGAAATGAACCCACACTTATATGGGCAATAAATCTATGACCATGGAGGCAAGAATATACCAATGGGGAAAAGACAGCCTCTTCAATAAATGGTGATGGGAAAACTGGACAGCTAGATGCAAAAGAATCAAACTCTCTCACACCATGCACAAAAATAAATTCAAAATGGATCAAAGACCTAAACGTAAGACCCAAAACGATAAATCTTTTTAGAAGAAAACAGGCAGTAAGCTCTTTGACATCAGTCTTAGTAATATTTTGGGGGCTATGTCTCCTCAGGCAAGGGAAGAAAAGCAGAAATAAACAAATGGGACTATATCAAACTAAAAGCTCTTGCACAGTGAAGGAAACTATCAACAAAATGAAAAGGCCACCTACTGAATGGGAGAAGATATTTGCAAACAATATATCTGATATGGGTTAATATCCAAAATACACAAAGAACTCATACAATTCAACATCAAAAACAAACAAACAAACAAAAACGAACAACCAGGTTTAAAAGTGGATAGAGGATCTGACTAGACATTTTTCCAAAGAAGACATACAGATGGCCAACAGGCATATGAAAAGATGTTCAACATGGCTAATCATCAGGGAAATGCAAATCAAAACCACAATGAGATATCACCTCACACCTGTCAGAATGGCTATTATTAAAAAGACAACAAATAACAAGTGTTGGTTATCCATTTTAAATATAGCAGTGTGTATACCTGAAACCATCACAACATTGTTAATAAACTGTATTCTAATATAAAATAAAAAGTAAAAAAACAAAAACAAGTGTTGGTGAGGATGTGGAGAAAAGGGAACCCTCATGCACTGTTGGTGGGAAGGTAAATTGGTGCAGCCACTATGGAAAACAGTATGGAGATTCTCAAAAAATTAAAAATAGAACAGCCATATGATCCAGCAATTCCACTCCTGGGAATTTATCCAAAGAAAACAAAAACACTAATTAGAAAAGACATATGTACCCCTATGTTCACTGCAGCATTATTTACAATAGCCAAGATATGGAAGCAACCTAAGTGCCATCAATAGATGAATGGATAAAGAAGATGTGAGATATATATATATATGTACATACGATGGAATATTACTCAGCCGTAAGAATGAAATCTTGCCATTTGCGACAACATGAATGTACCTAGAGGATATTATGCTTAGTGAAATAAGTCAGACAGAGAAAGACAAAAACTGCGTGATTTCACTTATAAGTGGAATCTAAAAAACAAAACAAATGAACATAACAAAACAGAAACAGTAATAGATATAGGGAACAAACAGGTGATTGCCGGGGGGAGGGGCATAGAGGGAGGAAAGAAATAGGTGAGGGAGATTAAGAGGTACAAACTTCCAGTTGCAAAATAAAGGAGTCAAGGGTATGAAATGTACAGTGTGGGGAATATAGTCAATAACTATGTAATATCTTTGTATGGTGACATATTGCAACTAGACTTATCATGGTGATCATTTTTAGATGTATAGAAATATTGAAACACTGTTGTGTAACAGGAACTAACATAGTGCTGTAGGTCAATTATACTTCAAAAATAAACAAACTAACAAACTCATAGAAAAAAAGATCAGATTTGTGGTTACCAGAGAGGCAGTCAAAGGTACAAACTTCCAGTTATAAGATTAAGTAAGTACTAGGGATGTAATGTACAACATGATAAATATAATTAACACTGCTGTATGCTATATATAAAAGTTGTTAAGAGACTAAATCCTAAGAGTTCTCATCACAAGAAATTTTCTTTCTATTTATTTAATTTTGTATCTATATGAATGATGGATGTTCACTAAACTTATTGTGATAATCATTTCAAGATGCATATAAGTCAAATCACTATGTATATGTCAAATCACTTAAACTTATGCAGTGCTGTTTATCAATTTATCTCAATAAAACTGAAGAAAAAAGAGGAATATTATCAAGGATAAAAAAAAGATAATTTCATAATGGTAAGGGAGTCAATTATTCAAGAGAACTTAATCCTTAATGTTTATGCCCCTAGTATACAAAGCACCAAAATATCTGAAACAAAATCATACATAAGCCAACAAAGGAGAAAATAGGAATAATAAAAATACTCAATTGATCCAAAAGAAGCCAGAAAATAAGGAAAAGGGAATGAAGAACAGATGGGACAAATAGAAAATAAATAGCAATATGATAGATTCAAATCAACCCATATCAATAATCACATTAAATGTAAATGGTCCAAACACCCCAATTAAATGCAGATTGTCAGACTGGATTAAAAAAGCTAGACTCAACTGTATACTGCCTACAAGAAAAACACTTTAAAAACACACAAAGGCACAAAGAGGTTAAAGCTAAAAGGATTTAAAAAAATATACCATGCTAACATTAAAAGAAAGCTGGAGGGACTATATTATTATCAGAAAAAGTAGATTTCAGAACAAAGAATATTGCTAGGGATAAAAATGATCATAATAATAAACTTATTATTATAATAATAAAGGGATCAATTAATCTTACATGTTTATGCCTCTAATAACAGAGCTTCAAAATATACGGAGTAAAACCAGAACTATAATAAGAAAAAGACAAATCCATAATTCTAATTGAAGATTTCAATACCCATCTCTAAGTAACTAATAGAACAAGTAGGCAGAAAATCAGCAAGAATACAGTAGAAATGAATGGCACAATCAATCAAATTAACATGATTGACATTTATAGAACACTCTATCCAACAATAGCAGAATATACATTCTTCTCAAGTACACGCAGTTTGAACATTTGCTAAGACTGACCATATTCTAGGCCATAATAAGTCTCAATAAATTCAAAAGGATTCAAGTCATATAAAGGATAGTCTCTAACCATAATGAAATTAAATTAGAAATCATAACAGAAAGATATTTGGAAAAATCCCCTAATATTTGGAAACTAAATAACATCATTTAAAATAACTGTGGATCAAAGAAGAAATCAACAGGGAAATTAGAATGTATTTTGAATTGAATGAAAACATGACTATCAAAATTTGTGGGATATCATTAAAGGAGTATTGAAGGGGAAATTTATAGCACTAAATGTTTATATTAGAAAAGAAAAGAACTCAAATCAATGACCTCAGGTTCCACCTTTAAGAAACTTAAAAAAAAGCCAATTAAATCCAAAGCAGAAATAAAGAAATAATAAAGGTCAGATTGGAAATTAATGAGCTGGGGTTTTGGGGGTATTGTTTTTAATTGTGGTAAAATATACATAACATAAAATTTACTATTTTAACCATTTGTAAGAATGAGCTGGTTCTTTGATAAACCTTAGCCAAACTGATCAAGAAAAAGGAGAAAAGACACAAAATATCAATAACAGGAATGAGATAGAGGACATTACTACAGTTTTTACAGACGTTAGAAGGATAATAAAGGAATATTATGAATAACTTCACACCAATAAAATTGACAATTTAGACGAAACACACAAACTACCAAAGCTCACTCAAGAGGAAATATATAACCCGAACAACCCTATATCTATTTAAAAAACTGAATTACAGCTAACCCCTCCTCCCCACCAAAAGCAACAACTAACAAAAACATTCTTCAGGTCCAGATGGCTTAACCTGTGAACTGTAACAAACTTCCTCTTCTTTTTTTTTTAAGGATTTTTATTTTTATTTTAAAAAATATTTATTTATTTATTTATGGCTGCATCAGGTCTTAGTTGTGGCATGCAGGATCTTTTGTTGCAGCATGTGGGCTCCATAGCTGTGGCGCATGGGCTCCAGAGCATGTGGGCTCTGTAGTTGTGGCACGCGGGCTCAGTAGTTGTGGTGCGTGGGCTTAGCTGCCCCGTGGTGTGTGGGATCTTATTTCCCTGACCAGGGATGGAACACGCAATCCCCTGCATTGGAAGGCGGATTCTTAACCACTGGACCACCAGGGAAGTCCCTGTACCAAACTTTTAAGGAAGAAACAATATTAGCTCTATATAAACTCTTACAGACAATTGAAGAGGGGGCAATAGTTTCTAACGTATTCTAAGAGGCCTTGATACCAAAACCAGAAAAAGACACTACAAAAAACAACAGACCAATATCCCTCATGAACACAGATGCAAAAATTTTACACGAAATTTTTATTTTAGCAAAATTTTAATTTTATGTATTGTTGAATTCAACAATACATAAGAAGGATGATATATCACAATCAAGTGGAATTTATTCAAAGAATGCAAGGCTGGTTCCATATTTGAACATCAAAGTCATTCACTAAATCAACAAACTAGAGACAAAAAGTTATTTGACAAAATTTATATACACTCATTGGAAATTCCCTGGTGGTCCAGTGGTTAGGACTCGGCACTTTCACTGCTGGGGGCCTGGGTTTGATCCCTGGTCAGGGAAGTAAGATCCCACAAACCGCGCAGCATGGCCCCCCCGCAAAAAATTATATCCACTCAGGATAAAAACTCACAGCAAACTAAGGATAGATAAGAACTTCCTTAAGCTGATAAAGGGCCTCTATGAAAAACCTATAGCTAATGTCATACTTAATGGTAAAGACTGAATACTGTTCCCCTGAGATCAGGAATAGCAGAAGGGTTTCTACTGTCACTACTCCTATTCAACATCATCCTGAATGTCCTAGCCAATGCAACAGGGCAAGTAAAATAAATAAAAGACATATAGATTATAAAGGAAGAAATAAAACTATTTATAGGGCTTTCCTGGTGGCGCAGTGGTTGAGAGTCCGCCTGCTGATGCAGGGGACACAGGTTCATGCCCCGGTCCGGGAAGATCCCACATGCCGTGGAGCGGCTGGGCCCATGAGCCATGGCCGCTGAGCCTGCGCGTCCGGAGCCAGTGCTCCGCAATGGGAGACGCCACAACAGTGAGAGGCCCGTGTACCGCAAAAAAAAAAAAAAAAAAACCAAACAATTTATAGATGGCATGACTGTCTATGTAGAGAGTCCCAAAGAACCTACAAAATAGCCACTAAACTAATAAAGTCAGAAGATAAAAGTTAATATACAAAAATCAGTTGTATTTCTATATACCAGCACTGAACAACTAGATAAATAATTTGGCAGTTTTTCTTTTTTTTAAAATTCTTATTGTTTTGATATTATTAGATTTTAAAAAATTTTATTTTTGGCTGTGTCAGGTCTTAGTTGTGGCACGTGGGATCTTTGTTGCGGCATGTGGGATCTTTTGTTGCAGCTCTCGGGCTCTTTGTTGAGGCACAAGGGCTTCTCTCTAGTTGTGGTGCACAGGCTTCTCCCTAGTTGTGGCACATGGGCTCTGTACTTTGCAGCACTCGGGATCTCTAGTTGAGGTGCGCACACTCAGTAGTTGTGGTGTGCAGGCTTAGTTGCCACACGGCATGTGGGATCTTAGTTCCCCTACCAGGGATCGAACCTGCGTCCCCTGCATTGGAAGGTGGATTCTTTACCACTGGACCACTAGGGAAGTCCCTTGGCAGTTTTATAAAGTTAAACATACACTTACCATATGACCGAGCAATCCCACTCCTAGGTATTTACCCAAGTGAAATGACTACCTTTGTTATACAGAAAACTGTATGTGAATGTCTTTATAGTGGCCTTATTCATGATCACCAAAAACTAGGAAAAAAAAAAGACTCCAAGATAACCTTTAACAGGCGAATAGGTGGAACATCCATATGATGGAATAATACAGGCAACAACATGGATGAATATCAAATGCCTTATGCTAAGTGAAAGAAGCCATACTGTACGTTTCCAGTTATATGACACTGATGCAATGCAAAGTGAAAACAATAATGACAGAATACAGATCAGTGTTTGTGAAGGGCCAGCATATGGATGTGGGAGAAATTGACTACAAAGTGTTATAGGGGAATATAGAACTATTCTATCTTTTTATTGCAGTGGTGGTTATACACCTGTATATGATGTTAAAACTTGCAGAACTACAGTAAAAAGGGTATATCTTACTGTACATCAGTTATACCTTAATAAAATAAATTGGAAAAAAATCAATGTCGTTTGCCATACTGAATAAAAACAAACAAACCAACCATAAGATCATAAGATCACCTCAAGATTATCTCAAAAAGATCAGAAACCATAAGATAATCTCATGAAGATTCAGAAAAAACTTTTGAAAAAACTCAACATCTATTCATCATAAAAACTTTCAGCAAACTAGGAATAGACAAGAACTTCTTCAACCTGATAAAGAACATATACAAAAAACCTATAGCTAATATCGTACTTAACGGTGAAAGGCTGAATGCTTTCTCTCTAAGCTTGGGAACAAAGCAAGGATGCCCTCTTTTCACCTATTCTATTGGACATTTTATTGGAGGTTCTAGCAAGTACAATAAGGCAAGAAAGCTTTTTTTTAAAGGCATACAGAGTGGGTAAGGATAAATAAAATTGTCCCTATGTGCAGATGATGTGATCGTCTATGTAGAAAATCCAGTGACAGAAAGCAGATTAATGGCTGCCTGGAGATGGGGCATAGAGGAATAGACTGGGGAGGGTAGGGAGGGATTACAAAGGTGTACGAAGAAAGTTTTGGTCCTGATGGACATTGACTTTATCTTGATTGTGGTGATGATTTAATGGGTGCATATCTGTGTCAAAACTTATTAAACTGTACACTTTAAATATGTATAATTTATTGTAGGTCAAGTATACCTAAATAAAACTGTTAAAAAATTAACTGAACAGGGGCAGGGATAGAAAGGGTTCACTACTCATGGTCTTTAACAACCGTTCAGAGATAATCATATCTTTAGGAAATAACACGTTCAGGTAGAACTCCAGATTTTGTAGTGTTTACTTCTAAATGAAAAGAAAGCTACTTCCCATTTTTTCCTATCCCCAACGTACATAAGACAAATGGCAGTTCAAGTTGTCCATACCTTCACTCGAGCTGTAGTGCCTTCCATTCCACGGCTCTGAGTCTCCTTCCGCTTTTCTGCGACCTCTCGTTGTTTTTGGAGAGCATCCTTGAGACGCTTGTTGGCAGCTGCTGCCTAAATAAAAATGGCTCATGGTAATGTTGAATTGAAGGGTAGAAAGAAGAACATTCTTCATTAATTATGTACCTGATGATTCATACAGCTAATCGTCTGAGAAATACAAATTAGAACCCAGTGAGATGCTTTTACTCAAACCCTGGAGTGGCTACGATGAAAAATAAAATGACTGACAATCCCCAGGTTAGTGAAGATATGGAGCAACTGAAACTCTTATCCATGGCTGGTGTGAGTAAACTTTGGTACAAGTACCATGGAAAATTGTTTGTCATTATTAACTAAAATTGAACATATACAATCCCTGTGATTCATCATTTCCCCCCTAGGTATAACTCACCAGAAATTCTCATGTACCTGTGCCAAAAGATACTGAAATGCACGTTCAGAGCAAATCACCCCTACGTGCAACAGCATTGGTGTTTGTTACAATTCTAGTACCAAATGAAAGAAACAAGATTCATTTCATTCTCTGTAATTCCCTTCAAAACCAGGAAAACTAATTTGTAGTGTTAGAAGTCAGGACAGTTGTTACCTCTGAGGAAGAGGGAAGGACTCGTCATTTGGAGAGAGAATAGGTGGGGGCTGGGGATGAAGTTCTAAGGTTCTAGTAGTGACTTGTTTGTCTTAGGTTGATGGTTGTACAGGTTTTTTCACTTTGGAATAACTCGTGGAGATGTACACAATATTTGTGCCCTTTTTAGGTATATATATTCTACTTCAATAAAATAATTTATATTAACATAATAAAAAAAGAAAGAACATTCTAATTTCTAGCATATTAGTCAAGAAAAATTAAAAATTCTATGGGTTTGAATTCTTATAGGAACCACATTTATAAGTCTCCATGTATATAACACTGGTGAACAGCTACTGCTTTAGAGCCTAGGGGAGGCACACAATTTCAAGGAAGCACTGCAGACTGAAAGCATCTAGAAATGTCATATATCAGAATTACTCTGCTTTTTGTTTTGTTTTGTTTGGAAAGAAGCAAGCCCAATTAGAAAAAATACTTATTTGAATAGTGCCATTTTCATCAGGTTTTTATCTGCTCACAGTTCATGACAAACAGGGATCAAGACTTAGGAACTGCTGGTCAAGACTGTTATCACTGGTTTCTCAGGACACTGGCTCATTTAAGGGATATTACTCTGCCATCATCCAAGCCTGAAAGTGATAATACACTTGACCTAGCAGATTGGATTTTCTTACCTCCTCAGTTTTACGTCTGAGCACATTAGACTGTTTCTGGAAGCTTCTTTCAAGTTTGAGCAGTTCATATTGCCTCTTACGGTCCTGAGAAGAAAAGAGTCAGACTTTTCATTGCTATTCAGCTAGCTAAAATAAAACCTTATAATGTAACTGAAGAGTCTTTCAATGGTATAGTCATTATGGAAATCAGTATGGAGGTTCCTTAAAAAATTAAAAATAGAAAGACCATATGATCTGACAATCTCACTACTGGGTATATATATATCCAAAGGAAATGAAATCAGTATCTTGAAGAGATATCTGCATTCCCATATTCATTGCAGCATTATTCACAATAACCAAGATATGGAAACAACCTAAGTTGACAACCTAAGTTGACCTAAGTTGTTGACAAATGAATGGATAAAGAAAATGTGGTACGTGTATACAGTTGATGCCTGAACAACGTGGGGTTAGGGGCGCCAACCCCCATGCAGTTGAAAATTCGTGTGTAACTTTACAGTTGGCCCTCCATATCTGTGGTTCTGCATCCATGGATTCAACCAACTGCGGATAGTATAGTAGTGTAGTATTCACTATTGAAAAAAATACCCGTGCAGTTCAAACCCATGTTGTTCAAGGGTCAACTGTATATACAATGGAATATCATTCAGTCACAAACAAGGAAATCCTGCCATTTGCAACAACATGGATGAACCTGGAGGTCACTGTGGTAAGTGAAATAAACCAGACTGAGAGAGACAAATACTATATGATCTCACTTACATGTGAAATCTAAAAAAGTCAAACTCATATAACCAGACAGTAGAATGGTAGTTACCAGGTACTGGGGAGGGGATGGGGGCAGTGAGGAAAATGGGAAAAGGTTGGTCAAAGGGTACAAACTTTTAGTTATAAAATGAATAAGTTCTGGGGATCTATGTATAGCATAGTAACTATAGTTAATAATACTATACTGTATACTTGAAATTTGTTAGGAGAGTAGATCTTAAGTGTTCTCCCCACACTGAAAAGAAGGGGTAACTATGTGAGGTGATGGATGTGTTGCAATCAGGAAATGTGATATCTCCAAATTTATTGTTCTCTTTCAAGATTGTTATGACTATTCTGGGTCACCTGCCTCTCCATATGACTTTTAGGATCAGCATGTGAATTTCTACCAATAAGCTAGAGGAAATTTGGTTGGGATTGTGTTGAATCTGTAGATCAATCTGAGGGGGTATTCCAACTTAAGAATATTAAGTCTTCCCATCCATGAGCATGGATTATTGTTCCATGTATTTAGATCTTTTTAAATTAATTAATTAATTAATTTTTTGGCTGTGTTGGGTCTTCATTGCTGCGTGCAGGCTTTCTCTAGTTGTGGCGAGTGGGG
>NC_041234.1:47982639-48001750 GCF_002837175.3 Physeter macrocephalus | reverse complement strand
AGTAGTTGTGGCTTGTGGGCTCTAGAGCATAGGCTCAGTAGTTGTGGCGCACGGGCTTAGTTGCTCCGCAGCATGTGGGATCTTCCCGGACCAGGGCTCAAACCTGTGTCCCCTGCATTGGCAGGCGGATTCTTAACCACTGTGCCAATTAAGAAAAGGAACTTTCTTCTTCTTTTTCTTTTTCTTTTTTTTGTGGTATGCGGGCCTCTCACTGTTGTGGCCTCTCCTGTTGCGGAGCACAGGCTCCGGACGCGCAGGCTCAGCGGCCATGGCTCATGGGCCTAGCCGCTCTGTGACATGTGGGATCTTCCCAGACCGGGGCACAAACCTGTGTCCCCTGCATCGGCAGGCGTACTCTCAACCACTGCGCCACCAGGGAAGCCCAAGAAAAGGAACTTTCTTAATTTCATTTTCAAATTGTTAGTGAATAGAAACACAACCAAATTTTGTGCATTGAACTTATGTCCTGCAACCCTGCTGAACACATGTATTAGTTCTAATAGTTTTCAGTTGATTCTCTAGGATTTTCCACATACAAGATCATGTCATCTCTAATAGAGACAGTTTTGCTTTTTCCTTTCCAATCTGGATGCCTTTCATATATTTTACTTGCCTAAGTAAGTGTTCTGGCTAGAACCAATGTTGAATAGAAGTGGCGAGAGTGGATACCCTTGTCTTGTTCCTGATCTGATGAGAATTCAGCTGTTAATTTTATTGGGATTTCTTTGTATGTGATGAGTCATTTTATCTTGTTGCTTTTAAGTTTTTTGTCTTTCAACAATTGGACATGATGTGTCTTGGATATTGATCTCTTTGCATTTATCCTACTTGTAGTTGATTGAGCTTCTTAGATGTGTAGATTAATGTTTTTCATCAAATTTAGAAAGTTTTCAGTCATTAGATCTTTGAATATTTTGACTGCTGTTTCATTGAGCAGTCAAATGAAATATTCAAATATTCAAAATATTCAAATCTTTGAATAGTCTGACTGCTGCTCTCATGGAGCTACCAGTCTCCTCTTAATTGCTCACCACCAAAATTTCCATTGTTTTTGACAGCACCTTTAGGTTTTAACTTCCCCAGACTCTGTCCCCAAATAAAGTCAGTCCCCTTAGGGAGAGCTGCATTCCTATGGCCTGCCCCTCCCCCTGGGCAGAACCCTCTGCACCACTGCTTAGGACCTGGGGGTGGGGACAGAAGCCCACTTCTCTGAGTGACATCTGTGTTCTATGAGTAGGATGCTGGCCAGTGGCAGCACACCCTATTTTTCTTGGCTGGTTTCCTGACATGGAACCTACATCCTACGATTAGATGGGTTATGGTAGTCAGACCCCAGTAGTCCTGGTCTTCTGCAGCAGGGATACAGCTTCCACCCTCTGCATGGAGGCTACGTGGAAGAAGGGATCCCCAGATCTCTTGGCTGCTCTTGCCTGAAACAAAGCTTCAGCAACATGGAGCTGAGGGGGATGAAGGGAGAGAGTTGGTCGTGGCTCATATAACACAGACTATTGTTGTTCTTACTCAGATTTAGTAGATTTCCTTGAATAATCGTTTCCTTGCTGTATGCCCTTAGGACAATACATTTCACCAGTTGTGCTTCTTTTGCTGGGAAGAGAGTCCACAAAGCTCCTCATGCCACCATTCCTCATGTCACCATTCCTGAAGTACTTCTCTCATTTCTTGACCCAACATATCACATTCTGGCCAATGCTAAAAATTACCCCAAATTAATGTCCTTTCCAGTGTGCTTTCCAAGAACATTGTTGCTACTCTAATTCAGGCCCTTATTATCTTTCTGGATGATGCAATATCTGCTTAACTTGTGTTCTGGCCTCCAGTTTCTCAATACTTCAGTTTGTTCTACACCTAACTCCCAGATGTATATTTGGAAAGCAGTACTTTGCTGATAGCACTTTGTTTCTCAAAAACCTTAAAAATCTTTACACTGCTAACAAAATACAGTTCAAACTTCCTAGATCTTTAACAATCCAGATTCAGCTTGTCTTTCCAATGGAAATCTTCTCCTACTATCTTTCATCCCACCTGGATCATTCGCTATTCCTTGAATATTCCTACAAAGTTGTCATCTCTGTGTCTTTGTTCCTGCTCTTCCATTTATCCGGAATGCTTGCATTTATCTCTATCAAAATCCTCCCTATTGTTCAAGGTCTTTTCAGTCCAACTGGAAGTGTGCTTCCCTTTCTTAATTACATTGGTATTTTAGACTATTTGTAAAGCACAAGTCTCTTTATTTCTTGTATTGAAGAAAATCATGCTTATGTCTCATTTTCCCCTTTAGACAAGACAGTCTTCAAGAGCAAAACACATATACTACTCATCTTTCTATTTTCCATGGTATCTAGTGGATAGTATCTTGCATGTAGTAGATGTTTAATAAATAGTTGTTAAATTCATGAATGTATCATATATTTAGAGATACCAGCTGTTTGAAGAGAAGCTTTAATGTTAGTCAGCCCAGAAAAGGGTTCATTAGGTAGGACTTTGAGAAATTGTAGTTACCTACCCGTTCTTTTAACTGGATTACTTCTTTGTCTTTTTGTTGCTTCCACTGTCTAAACCTCTCAGCATCCTCTTTCATCTGACGCATTAACTGTACCCGCTGGTTTTTCATCACCTGTAGAAACAAAAACCAGCACGAATAGTAGTCATCTGCACTTATTCTGGGCTGATGTACAGATGGATAGACTAACCATTAAGAAGAGAGAAAAAAAATCCAGAGCTGAGCTGAGAAGCCTGCCAACAGATTTTCTGATTACGTTTGCAATACCACTTGCTATGCTTGCATAGACTATACAAATGAATGCTCTGAAGAAATAATAGAAAAAATGTACCTACAAGCTAAATCCAGCCCTAAATTCACTGCATATAAATGAAATTTCAAGGAAGTATCTACTAAGTCTCAAGGACAAATCTACCTAGCAACCACTGTATTCGAATAGTTTCAGTACAATGACCTGTAACCACCACTTTGTAGATGTCAGAAGTTGAACATTCAATGACTGAAAATTTTATCTGTGTGTCTGTTGTTTTGCAACCACTTTGCAAAATTATTCCACATGATCATGGAAAGTGGTCAGAATGTCATCACTAAATATTAAGGTATCCTTGCCCTTTGGTTTCAGAGAATCTAACATTAAAACTCTGAATGTCAAAGCAGAGTTTTGTTATTCAGATTCTAGATGGCTAGCACAATGTCCTACAAAAGGGACATTTGTAGAGATTCAAACACTTGAAATGATGGGCACTGCCTGCTATTTTCTCACCCGCAAACACCTCTGTAGTTTAATTCTAAATAAAACACCTATGTTTGTAATTTTCTATAGGGTAAATGTAAGGATGAGAGTTTATTACCCGTATTTCCTGGTTCAGTTTGGAGACGGTATGCTCTGTGGATTCTTTCAGCTTCAGAAGTTTAGACTGCTCATTCAGTTTCTTCTTCAGATCAGCTATTTGACCCTCTAGCTCCTGGAGACGTTTCCGGCGGCGCTCACTCAACCTAAACACAGATGTTGTAGGAATGAGGACTAGCAGCAGCAAAGTCTGACTCCAAAAGACATAATATTAGACTCCCAGGTTCACAACCTTGATATATATAAAATAGGCGACCAGTCACATAGCCATCTTTAAATAATGAATCCCACCCAAACAACCAAAACCATCTCAACACTGGGAGCTAAAGAGTAAAGGAGGGCTTCCCTGGTGGTGCAGTGGTTGAGAGTCCGCCTGCTGATGCAGGGGACACGGGTTCGTGCCCCGGTCCGGGAAGATCCCACATGCTGTGGAGCGGCTGGGCCCGTAAGCCATGGCCGCTGAGCCTGCGCGTCTGGAGCCTGTGCTCCGCAATGGGAGAGGCCACAACAGTGAGAGGCCCACATGCCGCAAAAAAAAAAAAAAAAAAAAAATAGAAAAAGAAAAAAAGAGTAAAGGAAATTTTTTGTGTAAATAACAATGTAGCTGCCTCAATACACTACTCTCTCATCACTCTGCGTTAAAAGGATGGTTCTTTGAAGGCATTTCACTTCACTTGGGCGTAAGGAATAATTCCGATGATTGTTATACAAGTCTGAGATAGACAGTAAACATTCAACATAACTTTTAAGAACATGAACTTTAGATACTATAGAGAGATATAACAGAATCACTAAGTAAAAAGAAGGTAGAATAGCCAATAAAGGCAAAGGTCTAAGGGAGTGTAGGATATTCTGGTAATTTGTCTTGGTTTTATTCTTAACTGGCTAAGGGATGGCTAGATTGATTTTTCATTTGCTAGCCTGAATATTAATTCTATTCACAAACTAATTTACCATCAGCACAGGGACAAAGAAACTTGCTGTCTGGTAGACCTGATAATCTTTCAAAATACAGCTCAAATGCTAACTTCTTAGAAAGCTTTCCTTGATCATGCCAGCCTGAACTGATATCTCCTGCCTCTGAACTCTTAAAGCCATTACTGTCTAAGAAATTTATTTGCCTGTTAATCATATGCTGTGTTATGGCATTATTTTACTGTCACCATGAGATGTTATTTAAAATCTCAGTTCCTTAGCTTTTCTTTTGTTTTAGGTCTCCTCTCCATAATTTGGTTTAAATCCTGTAGGGGCCGGAAATGGCTCTTTCACTTCTCTGTTTCGTCTATGGCTCTTCATACACAGTTTGGGACTTGAAATAATAGTATTGACTTTTTTCTTACTTGGCTTGGTTGACATCCTTCTTTGTTGTCTGAAGTTCAAGAACCAATTCTTCTTTTTCCTTTTGCAGATTGATGACTTCCAATTCTAGATTTTTTATGTTATCCTAGAAATGTTATAGGTCGAGAGAAAGAAAGCATTACAAGGCAAAGCAAGAAAATCACTTCAACATCTCATGTCTTAAGGAACTAGGCATTCAACTTTACCACTTCGATTGCACACTAAAAGCATTTGTACTTGATTTGATGGAGAATGAAGTTATGTAGTGGGAAAAGTACGAACTTGGAATCCAAAGGCCTGGGTTTAAACCTTGAGTCCAGCACATCCTATCTAAATAACTTAAGGAAAGCCATTTCATCTCTTTTAGCCTTAGTTTCTATGCAAACAAGAGTTAATGTGGCAGGCCTGAGACTGATATCCTAAAAACAGACCTGGCTTGCAAGTTGGACCTCGGCTCATGTCTGCGATCTTGGATATTGGTAGGATTCCCACCATCTCCTAACTGATAAGAGTGGCTCATTATGCCTAAACTGTGCAAACACTATGATTTATCCTGAACACATGCTTTCCTTCTGGGAGTCTAGAATTTTTGTATGTGCTAGGCAGAGAATGCCTACATGAATTACCGCTGCTAACAATCCTGGACTCCTAGGCTCAGGGAGGCTTCCCTGATAGACAACATTTCACACATGTTGTCAAAACCTATTGCTGGAGGAATTACGTATATACTATGTGACTCCATCGGAAGAAGACTCTTGGAAGTTTGCACCTGGTTTCCTTCAGACCTTGCCCCATGTGCTCTTTCCCTTTGCTGATTTTGTTTTGTATATTTCCACTGTAATAAATCTTACACTGAGTCCTGTGAGTCCTCCTGGTGAATCGTTGAACCTGGGGGTGGTCTTGGGGACCCCCGAGAGTTTTCCTATCTATGTAAACAACTAACACCATCTACCTCACAGGGTTGTTGGGAAGACTGAATAAGACAAAAAGTAAAGATATTTTGTAAACTGTAAAGAGCTGCACAAACATTCTTATTATATTCTGGACTTTCAAACATATGCATTCAATAGCAACTGCAGTTCTGCATGCAGTTAGAAAACAAATTCTAGAAACTGAAATTTGGTAGTTTTTCCAAGATTGGGAAAACTCAATGAACAGATTCCTTCCTGTTCTCATAACCAAAAAAAGATTAAAGGAAACTGGCTGAATGAGTGGTTGGTAGCCAAGAAGATTATACAAGGGCCTTAGACCAGTACTGAAATGACAAAAAGAAGCAGAGGCAGGTTAGGTGGGGCTGTATCTAAATAGGCAAGAGCTATTTTCCATGAAGTATACTTTTAGTCATTTCAATCTAATCAATGAAGACCAATCTCACTGCTTTATATACCCTGTATATTTAAACTGGCAATAATGTGTGTGTGTGTGTGTATGTGTACTTATAGAAGTAACACATGAAAACATTCTTGTAAAAAATAATCCAGATAATACATATAAAGGGCAAGTCCCCTTGACTGCCCCACCCCTGCCAAAATTCCAGTCCTCTCTCCAGAAGTAACCATTGTCATCAGCTTGGTTCAGATCTTCCAGACATTTTTTTCCTAGACACTTACATACTATGTATAAGGACATGTACATATTCTAGACATTTACATAGAAATGTAAATGCCGTGTGTGTGTGTATTTACTAAATATATTGTGGCAAATGCCTAGAATATATAATAATATATGTAAATAAATAGATTTAAAAACAATATATATACACACATGTGCATATATGTATGTGTATGTGTGTACTTACTGAAATATGTTAAAGATAAACAGAGTTACATTATATGTAGATAATATTCTGTAACTTGCCTTTTTTTTAAAACTTGGTCTTGGAGATTTATTTATATCAGTGCATACAGATCTATCTCATTGTTTTTGTTGCCATAATGAAACATTCTTGTACATGCCTTCTGTGCACACGTGCAAGGTTTTTCTAGGGTAGAGACAAGTGGAATTACAGGGTCATGGGGGTACACATTTTCAACTTTAATATATACTGCCAAATTTTCCCCCAAAGTGGTTATTCCAATTTACACTCTCGCTAGCTATGTATGAGAGTACTTATTTCCCTGCACCCTTGTCAACATTCGATATTGCTACACTTCAAAATATTTGCCAATGGGATGGGTAAAAAAATAGTATCTTTTCACTATGTATGCCACATTCAGTTAATAGTCTCACTGGCTCCACAAGGGAAATTATTCAAATATTTGACTCCTGGGCTATTATAATTCATGGTAGTCTTCACTAACAAGAACTTATACCTCCTCAGATTTTTCTATAGCAATTCTTTACAGTGATAGGAAAATATTGTTTAGAACAAAAAACTACCTTTATTTTTTAGAAAAAGAGAGACAATTACATGTGATTAAAAGGTACTGTTAACATTAAGAATTTATTTCCTTTTAACTTTAAGGTTTGGAAGCTCAAGCATATTTGATTCCAAGGGAAAAAAAGGACAAGTTATCTTACTACAGCTATAGCTATAGATCATTACTAGCACCCCCTCATAGGGTTAGATGTACACTGGGGGAACATATGTCCCTGCATTTCTAGGCAAGAGTACAAGAAGAGAGGAATAATTTCTCAGCCTTATTGTTAATCCTTCGTTTATCCTGGAAAGGCCAAAGTTCAACCTAAAAAAGGCTGCATTTTATGTCCTGTTAGTATGGAGGATTGAGCTATGTATTTAACTTGCTCTCTCCTGAAAATCCACTAAAATGACCTCCCAAAAGGGTATAAATCAACAAGGATGAAGAGAGCAGTCAAGAGATATAAACAAACTTTTTTGGATGAGGAAAATAGTTGGATAAGTGGTAACTGAATTAGAGTAGGAAAAGCTAAACTATGACTCCTATAGGACAAATGTCAAGAAGTAACAAGCCAATTTGTACCATAGCACCACAACGAGGAGAAGAGGGTTTCCTCTCTGGAGGGGCTGAACCTGACAGGCTGGACTCATAGGCAGCAGACACAGCAAAAGGCAGGGATAAAGTAACATACTACTGATAGGGTTAATCCCCTAAAAGTCTGTATATAACTGGAGAGACTTCAACTCCCTTATTTCCTCTGAGTTACCAGAAATAGGGCATATTACTACTCTCCCCACACAACTCCAGGCAGGAAAATGAAAGATTTCTTTATTGGAAACTGACCAGCCCAAAGAAACCTATGCATACAGAACTTCCTATTGGCTATTAGTGTCTCACTGTTAAATATGAATGGATAACCAAAGATCACTGGAAATTTGAAGAAAGCTTCTTACATGAAAGACCAAATCAAACACACTAAAGACAGGAATTTGAACGAAACAGAGGCAAGGCAGGAAGAAGAAAACTTCAACAAAATTTAATTTCTATCCTTAGAGATGAGCACTGCATCCATGAAAAAAAAGAAGAGAAGGCTATAAAAAGGAACAATTAGAGGATTTAAAAAAATCGTAGAAATAGGCAAATAAAAAAATTCACCAGAAGGAGTGCAAGGAAATCTCCCAGAGAATGGAGTAAAAAGACAAAGAAATAGAAAATAGGAGAGAGGAGATAAGAAAAGCAGAGACTAAATCTAAGAGATCCAATATCTGACTAAGAGGAGTGCAAGAAAAGAAAAAACAGGGACTTCCCTGGTGGCATAGTGGTTAAGAATCTGCCTGCCAATGCAGGGGACAGGGGTTCGATCCCTGGTCCAAGAAGATCCCACATGCCATGGAGCAACTAAGCCCGTGCACCACAACTACTGAGCCTGCACTCTAGAGCCCGTGAGCCACAACTACTGAGCCCGCACGCACCACTACTGAAGCCCGCGCGCCTAGAGCCTGTGCTCCACAACAAGAGAAGGCACCGTAATGAGAAGCCCGTGCACCGCAGTGAAGAGTAGCCCCTGCTTGCCGCAACTAGAGAAAGCCCATGTGCAGCAACAAAGACCCAATGTAGCCCAAAAAATAAATAAAAATAAATAAATTTACTAAAAAAAAAGAAAAGAAAAAACAAAGAAAATAGAGAGATGGGCATTATTAAAGAAATAATACAAGAAAACTTCCCACTAAAGAAGAATACAAATTTCTAGATTGAAAGGACCCACCAAGCACCAAGCACAATAAGTGAGAACAGATCCACACCAAGGCACATGATTGTGAAATTAAAGAATATTTGGGGACAAAGAAAAGATCCTGAAAGTTGCCAGAGGGGAGGAAAATACAGGTCAAATAAAAAGAATCAGGAATTATAATGGACTTCTAAACAGCAACATTGGAAATAGAAGACCATGGAGCAAAGCCTTCAAAATTCTGAAGAAAAACGATTTCCACTGTAGAATTCTAAACCCAGCCAAACTAACAAGTGTAAGAAACACCACCATCACCACCACCACCGCCACCACCACAACAACAAAAAGCTATTTTCAGGCATGCAATGGTTTAAAACATTTTCCTTTCATGTACACTTTCTCAGAAAGCTGTTTGGGTTGTACTCCACCAACACAAAGGAGTAGCCCAAGAATGAGGAAGACATGGAATCGGTTTCAACACAGAGATGAGAAGTGACGCAGGTTCCCAGGACGATGGTCCCAGGCTGATGGCTGGGCAGTAGGCCTAGAGAAAGCAAACCAGAACAAAAGATTCCAAGAGGGTTGTCTTCAAGAAAGAAATGGATTGATAAATTACCTGTTATGTTTGACTGCTGAGAGGAGCTTTATAATTCTGTTAAGAAGTTTGGAGATAAATTATTGACAGGTAAATAGCAGACTAAGTAAATGAAAAAATGAGATTATTATTACTATTATGATTATTATTATTATTTTTGGCTGTGCTACGTGGCTTGAGGGATCTTAGTTCCCTGACCAGGGATTGGACCCGGGCACACAGCAGTGAAAGCCCCCAGTCCCAACCACTGGACCGCCAGGGAACTCCCAAAATTAACTTCAGGAAATGCAAAAGGCTGTATAAGAAAGTAAATGGAATCATAGTATACTATGCAGCTCAGTTATAAAACTTACGTAATCATAAAATTTAAACACTAAATATTCATTTAATCAAAAAGTGTGATATAACCATTTTGAAAGATAGAGGTGAGGCAGTGTGCATGGGGGGATGTATAAGAGAGCTATATTCCCATCTCCCATAGTGGGAAGTCAATTGAAAATGTCCAAAAATTTTAAAGTAACATAATTATACTACCAACTCTTATCTAGAAATCTGGAGGTAAATGTCATAAGAAACAGCTTAAAGAACTTAAACTATAAGCCTAGGAAATAGGGGAGAAGGTAGTAGGGCAGGAGATTGCTTTTATTTTTCTGAGCATTGTACTATTTGACCTGTAAAAATGATATACATGCATTTGTGTGACATAAATAAAAAATAAGTTTCAAAAAAGATAAGACTGTGATAACAAAAAGGAAATAACACCTCTATTGGCAACTCAGTTATTATTTTGGAAGCAACTTCTGCCCTATGGGAAAAAAAAGTGGTGAAGATTACTTAGGAGAAACACTTTTCTTGTTTTTACTCTGAAAACTTAGGGGAACTGGTGGTAGAAATGTATGAGTAATACAGGGATTTGTCGAGAACAGCATATAGGACTTTGGGGATGGTAGGATATAGCTGAATGGGAAAGCAATCCACCCTTCCCCCTACCAGTTCTGCTAACATCCCTTTGTGGATGGGAAATACCAGGCTACAGGGGAAAATAAGGTCTGGAGCAAGGGTAACCTTGTGGACAACCTAAAAGTGCAAGACTTGTCTTTAAGTAAAGACCTGATTATTAATTAGCAAGGGCCACTTAGGACTACCACTAGGAAAAGCACTTTAGCCATTTGCCAAGTCATGTGACATCCACTACAAGTGTCTTCATAATCCTCACTATAACCCAGACCGTCTACTAAGAAATGTACCTTTCTTAGAATCCCAGCATAGTTATTAGAACAAAATTTCTCTGGGCTTCCCTGGTGGCGCAGTGGTTGAGAGTCTGCCTGCCAATGCAGGGGACACGGGTTTGTGCCCCGGTTTGGGAAGATCCCACATGCCACGGAGCAGCTAGGCCCGTGAGCCATGGCCGCTAAGCCTGCGCGTCTGGAGCCTGTGCTCCGCAACGGGAGAGGCCACAACAGTGAGAGGCCCGCGTACTCCAAAAAAAAAAAAAAAAAAAAAAAAAAATTCTCTACAAGTAGGGACCACATTTATTATAACATTATCTAACTATTTATTAAATACCTGTTGCATAAGTATTAGATTAAATGAAAGAAAATTACAGTTTCTTTATACTGAATATATCCTTTTTTTAACCAGCAGTACAACTCCAGTTGTACTATGCACATTATGTTGCCTTGTCATCATCAAAAACGGTGTGCCTGCTTTCTTCCCATACTACTAAAGAGAGATGGTAGACATGAACATTACGTGCCCTAGTAAATATTGTACCTGGTACTGGAACTCGATAGGCTGTAGTTGGCTGTCATTCTGAGTCATTTTCTTGGCTAGGGCCTCTTTCAGTGCAAGGGCTTTATTCAACTCAACCAGCTCCTTAGACATCTGAGCTTGACGTAGAGCATGCTGAGTGGTGAAAGCATCAGAAGACCTGCTGCTCCCTGGACTGATTTCCACTTGCTGGAAAAGATCAGGATAATGATTTGTGAGAGGAACAAGCAATTGGAGTTCCTTAGGCACTGTTTCATCAAGTCTCACAGCCACTTCTCCATTATCAGTACCTCTGTTCCTTTTTTTTTAAGTACCTCTGTTCTTTTAAAACTGTAGCTTCTCAAACATTTGCTTTAAACATCAGAAGTAAATTGTGCTAACCTATTTCTCTGCTCTCACAGGAACCTTATTTCTTATATCCTTTAACTGATTCTTTTAGAGTGAACCAAGTTTCTTGCTCTTTCCTTTATGCATCTGGCCAATACTTCTTACTTTCACCTTATTAGAGAAGAGAGGGATCTGGCAATGGCACTTTGGTAATGGTGGAAATGGAGAAGAGGCTTCATTTATTCTCACAGAGCTGACCTTTGGCACCTGATTACCTCCTATCTTTCTTCTTTCAGAATATAAAAAATACCAACATATATTTGTTTTAGGGAGAAAAAGCTGTCTCAAGCAAACCACTGTCCATCCTTTCCTTTTGACTCTGCTCTATAGCCTTCAGCCAATATCTAACACATTTTATCTATTCTTGCAACTTGAATGCTCAAAATATTTTCCTTGGTTCTTTTAGCCCTTAACCACTGCATCCACAGAAACGTATGCTGAGAAAAAATTTTCTTCCATTTCTTCTCTAATGCTTTTTTCGACTTTGCCATAATTTCCTAATTTGTTTTCTTCTTCGTCTTAACGTGCTACACAGTTGATGCAGAATACTAGCATCTAATAAGAAATCAGTAAGCCAGACTGCAAATATGGAAAGTGGCATCCCTGAGAAGCTCTGCTACCCATTAGCAGTTATACTATTAGAGGGAGATACTATCCAAGTTAGGGATTTTATAGTTAACTGAGGTTTCCACTCAAGATTTCTGGATTTCCAAGGCATTCTATGGAGGATGGTAGCAATCAGGGAGTCTCTTCCTCAGGTGAGTGATAAATCATAAGAAATGGCACAGTTAAAGCTCCTGGTTCTACACAAAGGGGCCAATTACTTACCACTTCTGGTTCCACTGCAGTATCAATGGCTGCAGCCATACAAGCAACAGTTTCATCCTGCAATGAGAAATGATGTCTCAGTTTAGGAGCTTAATAGTGGGTTTTATATGGGTTATTTAGTTGTTTTCAAGTGTATATAGAGACCATTTAAGGTGTTGGACCAATTCTGTAGTCACATATACCCCAACAACCACATTTCCACTTCCCATCTCTCAAGGGTCTGTCTTCTTTATAAAGGTTGATTGTGCAGTCTTCGTAAAAATAGGGTCATGTGGCCACTGACATATTTATTGTACCTCTCCTGCTCTGCCAGAGTTCACTGGGCTAGAGTGAAACAGCCATTCCAGCAGGCCAAAGTTCAATCCACTTTATAGACTCTACCCTTTCTTTTTCTGTTTTTTACCACTAAGTCTACCTCTATAATGTACAGGTCTAGCCAGTTCTCATGGACATACCATCCTAAGACCAGACATAGCAAATAAAGGCAATGCAGCAGAAAAGTGAATAGGATGAAGGATTATTTTTGATTTTTATCTTATATCCAGTCAAGGTAGCAAGAGCCCACTCTACAAGGAAATAAACGCCACAGGTGAATGCCCCAGAAAAATGTGCTCATGAAGTCAGACACACTTCAGACTTTGTCCCTCATATACATAGGAACCAATCATATGCAGCTACTCCAGGTAGTGGTTAGTTGAAGGGAAAGGGTAAGCACTGATTCCCTCCCAGAGAAGGGCACATTCCTTTTTTGGGCATTAGGACAACAACCACCTAAAAGGGAAACCTAAAACCACTTATTAGGACTAATTTATTTATAGGTTCTCATATGAGCAAGCTCTGTTCTCCCCACTGGAATTTAGGCTTTATTTGGCATTGCAACATAAAGATTACCACTTCTGTTTAAGTGATTCTGCAAAGCCCTGGGAAGAAAGGATTATTTCCAGGATGTCACATGATTAAGGTCATAGATGAAAGAGCTATTGGCTCAATAGCAAGGCAAGAATTTAGGGTTAGCACAGGGAGTCTCGGCACCAGCCCAGTGAAACATTACATAGTTGTTGAAACTTGAATCTTAGTACCTTTAAGGCAAGAAGTGAAAGAGGCCCTTAATGGGACTTCCTTGGTGGTCCAGTGGTTAAGACTCCATGCTCCCAGTGCAGGGGGCATGGGTTCAATCTCTGGTCGGGGAACTAAGATCCTGCATGCCACACAGTGTGGCGAAAAAAAAAAAAGGCCCTTAGTAAATGCTGTTTGCAAAGCATTTCCCTTATTCTGCCCAGAAATTCCTAACCAGTGAGACTCAAAGAGAATTCAAAGGAAGCCCCAGTATTCCTACATCCTTTCTCATCATGATTTACACTACTGGTGATTCTCCAAGGGCAGGACATACTAAATCCTTCTTAAAAAACAGAGCACTTCAATATATTATAGGTTAATGGTTACCCTTTTCTCTCTCCCAGTAAGTCTCAGTAAAAGGACTAGTTACAGGCCTATCCTAGATTAGTAGGGCCTATGACACTGGCTTTTGGAGACTTTTTCTAGGACCTTCCAGAGGGTCAGGATCCAAGTAGATCCGATTCAACATGCCCTGAAGAAGACATGTTACTGTGGGTTTACCTTTTGGCCCAATGAAATTTCACAATGCTAAGGTTTAAGCTTTGGTGACACGTTCTACATGAACATGGCAGGATTATGCCTTTATAATCCTAAATGTAAATATATAACAATAGGATTTATTTCAATCTAACAGCCTCTTTCTCCCTCATTCTAAGGCTACTGAGAATCTCTTGTAATAAAAAGACATGATTTGCTGAAGGTGATGGTCAGGGGAACTGGACTATTACGGGAACAGGTATTTTGAGCTACATTAACCAGTAATACCCTCCAAAATGAAGTTTGTGCTTGTAGGCTGTAGGCAATAGCATTACTGGGCATGCAAAAAGCTTTTTATGGAACTGGTCTTGGAGGAAGGGGTAAAAACAAAAAAAAATTTGATTTTGTGGGAACTGAAAGGACTGCATCAATTTCCTCACAGGTAACTGCAACAAGGTTTGCCTGAATTATATTTTAAAGGAAGAAATAGTACAGTTTAGCACTTAAAGCCCTGGGAGAAAGGTCCAGGAACAATGGCTGCCTTCATAACTGAAAAGAGGGTGTTCAACCATCACTTATAATAAAAATAGTTTTAATCCAGAATGAAGGGCACAAGCACTTACATTTAAAACATTCTGCTTTCACTGTAGTGAGTCTCAATAAAAGCCACAGGATACATTGTTGTGTATTTCCAAAAAAAATATGTAGCTGGGAGGGTCTCCAAACAATAGACACAGAGAACTCTGATTCAAGAGTCCAGCAGGAGCCCAGGGTAAAAGGATTTACTCTACCTGACCATGACGGTAGATGGAAGCCAGGGATTTTATCAGCTTGTGGCAATCTTTAGCACCCTCCTGCTGCACATGCCAAGTGAATTTTAGTGACAGACACAGCAATTCTCTAGAGTTCCTCTGAGCCAGCCACCACTAGCAACTTCCTCCACAGTCACGCCAGGCACCAGTCATACTGCCAGATCCTCACTGAAGATATGCCTTCTCTTATATTGTTAACTTGGTTCCATTAGTTTCCTTCTTCATCTTTCCCATGTGACTCAAAGAGGTGGCGTGGAATCCTTTAAGATCGGTGTGGTGGCCACGAACAATGCTGCCCTGGATTACTCTTTTCTGATCTTATAAACTTAGAATCCAGTAGGGTTCTGCAGTCTAGATTATCTGAATTCTGAGGCAGTTCACACAAAGTTTTCATATATAAGACGCTTCACCTCGATTACAGATGGTGAAATTTAACCTTGTGATAGCCACTCTCTAGTACACATTCTATATTTCAGCCACAATGAAGTTCTTACCATGTTCTAAACATTCATACCTCTTTGCTTTTGCATATACCTTTTCCTCTATATAGATCGTCCTTTCCCCTCTGTCTGTGTGGCAAACTCCTATTCATTTTTTAGGACCCAGTTTTTTCTTCCTGAATTTTCTAGGCAGTTAATCACCCTTTCCTTTGGGCTCCCACCACACTTTGCTCATATTGCTAATGTAAGAGGATTAAAACAGACATGAGAGAGGATTTTTGCCACCTCTCCCACCTGTGAACCTTGGCAAACTGACAAACAAGGCTTGCAAGAACAACTCTTGAAAATAATTGGACATTTATCAGGATGGGATTGTACCAGTGTTCTTGAGCAAGAAGCATGAAAACTGGAGCATCCTCCAACCAAAAGATACACAGCAATTAACAACAAAAACTGCCAACTGAGACAAACCACAAGGAATCACACCTCTCCCTTCTCACTGTATGAAACTCCAATCCTATTTCAACTCGGGGAGTTATTTGGAGTTCAGGTGATCCCTGAGTACATCAGCTGAATAATGCCTTGAACCTCGATTTGAGTCACTTGGATTATTTTCTTTCAATATCAATATAGTACTTAGGAAGGTTACACAGCTAGTGAGTAGCGGAATGGACTTCAAACCAGGGTTTGTCTGGCTTTGGAGCTCAGATTCTCAGTTACTATGGCCTGTTTGTTAGGAAAATGAACTGTCATCTTGGACTACCTGTAATAATTTTGTACAGTACTACTTATTCTAAAACACTGCTTTCTAGTCTTTTGGAAGTTTACTCATTTAATTTCTTGAACTGGCCATTCTAACCATTCCCCCTACAATATTGTATGGTATTTTTTTCACTGACTCTTTAAGAGTAAAATAGAGGTGCGGGTGATTTTGTGATACCCTTTTGACAACTCTAGAAAACACTGGGCAAGACCCGGAGTAGAGAATCACTGTTCTGGTAAAATTAAAACCTCTGTTTCAGACCTAGGAATTACTACCAGGCACTTACATACACATTCCTGCTTCAGAATAACAAACAAGAGGGTATAGATGGAACAAAACAAACCATAGCCCCTTTACCAACCATGACCCCATAATATAATATGATTTCAATTTTTCAAAAAAATATCTATGCTTAAGTACTAGGATAGAGAAGGAACACCAAAAATAAAAAGAGGCTTTTAGGATGGTAGGACTGTAAGAATGTTTCTTCTGGGTAAAACAACAAACCACCACCCTCCCAACAAAACCCACCCACAACTACTATACTAGTTCTATAAATAAAAATGGGAACTTATAGCGGAATGATCATTCAAACTAATTTATTACTGGTTATAAAAGAGAGCTACGGTATTCCCTGGAGGCTCTATGCTATCTGTCAGAACCCAGCTTATTTAAAATTGGGGTATGGTATAAGGCCTCTTATTAAGTTAGCCTACACTGAAAGGACAGCAAATCAATGACTGCTGCTCGTGCTACCCAGGCAATTTTGCACCACTGTGTTGCTGCTTCCAGTGTTTGATTAGAATACTGAAATATTAATGTGCCATTGCACGTGTGATCTATGAGTGTTTCTTTTTTTTTTTGCGGTATGCGAGCCTCTCTCACTGTTGTGGCCTCTCCCGTCGCGGAGCACAGGCTCCGGACGCGCAGGCTTAGCGGCCATGGCTCACGGGCCCAGCCGCTCCGCGGCATGTGGGATCTTCCCAGACCAGAGCACGAACCCGTGTCCCCTGCATTGGCAGGCAGACTCTCAACCACTGCGCCACCAGGGAAGCCCTTATGAGTGTTTCTGATTTAACTAATTCAATATTCAGATCATATCCAATGATCCATGATCCTTGTCCTCAAACAGCTCACAATCTAGTTGTTTCAGCAAAAGGTGCAGAGTTAGACATGTTTATATGCATCAAGAGAAACAAACGAAAGCAATATGCCTATTTACACTGTCCCTACTTGGCTTACCGATAGCTGGGTAATCACTTGCTGCAGGTTACGAATCATCTCTACATTTTCTTTTAATTCTTGGTCTTCCAAAGTCTCCACTAGCTTTTGAAGATCCACTTTGCAGCTGAAAATTCAAGCAAAGGAACCCAAGGGTTAATCATACTGCAAAGGCCAGTGGGTCCGTGATTATGTACTAAGGTGGTATAGGTCACTAATAAACATCTGGTAGGAAACTTACGCTGCATGCTTCCTGAGCTCTTCTAGCTTGGCGTTCATTTTTTCATTCGCTTGTTCTGTCTGCAACAAAGACCCAGGAGATCATCAGTGGCACTGCCTGACAGCCTCACCTAATTAGGCCCTCTCTTCTGCTCCTATGGATTAAAACCTAGGTAGAGAGGCTAACTCCTTTGCTGTAATAGAGGATTTAGTGGGCTTCGGTTATTTAGCGAGAAATGTGCTTTTTAACAGTCATGGAAATTAGCCCTTCAGTCAACATGAGCTACTAAAAATAGCATCCAAGCAGCTGGGTCTTATGCTTGCCATGAGGCTCAGACTATAGGGTGGAGCGTGAAGCCTTAATTCCATAGAGAACTCTGCAACTAGGGGAAAAAGCAATACTTCCTGGCATGCTACTCCCTGCTGTTTGCAAAAAAACCCACTTGCTTTAAAACTGCCTCCTACACTACACTGTTCCCTAGCCCCACCATAAGGACATTTAAAACATAAAAGGGCCTCACACCGAATATGAGCTGAGGGTTTTTTCAAGTTACACTATCTGATATGGTAGACTGGTTTTAGCAAAAGAAAGCAAGAAAAAGATGAGGCATAAGAATGATGGCAGAGAAGAAGAAATGGCAGAGAGGCAGCTACATTTTGGGAAGGGTTACTGATATTTTCCATTTTATTTCAGTCACAGTATCTGTAACATGCTAGATGCTGCAACAGATTTGGGAAGGACGGTTTATATAGGACAAAACTGTTGTGCTCGTTATGAAGTTCTGACAAGACATCAAACAATAAACCTATTGGGCAGCCATTATAACAACCTTATAAAGGTCAGATGGGTACATGGCTAGAATAACAAGTACTGTCTGTTATGTTAGCCACACTCACATGTGAAGCACAGCTTCTAGAGTTACTTCAAAGACATAAAATGTAGCACTGGAGATAGAAAACTGTATATAAAAAATCCCCTAGATCCCATTTTCACCCTTCTGCTAGTAATGGACATTACAATGGACCTAGGATTTGGCCCCCTTTAAATAAATCTTTAAGCAGCTTACCTTTCCTTGACTGGAGTACACTGATGCATGAAGGTGTATAAATTACAGATGTTCAATTACATTTTGGTGGAAACTCATTTTCATTTCTGGCAATCACTA
The DNA here is from genome assembly GCF_002837175.3 of Physeter macrocephalus. Lineage (NCBI taxonomy): Eukaryota > Metazoa > Chordata > Mammalia > Artiodactyla > Physeteridae > Physeter > Physeter macrocephalus. Next base: position 47,983,158 of record NC_041234.1, on the reverse strand, counting down.
TGCTATCAAAGATTGAGTTGTATGTAGACTAGTAGAACAATGTTAGTGACAGAGCCAGCACACACTGATCCAGGAGGGTACTATCACACATGTAGTAGGACACAGAACTGGTGTAGTCAGTTACATAGTGATCCACTATTTGAAAATTAACCATATGTAAAAGGAGTTAAAATTAATTTTCCAGATGTTTTCTCTCTCCATGGCAGCTGTTAGGATGGGATATGAAATGTGACATTAGGGGAAGGGAGATAGAAAGGAACTAAAATCTTAGTGAGGGGAGTTACTTGGTATTATGGATGATTAGGCAGAACTTAAGGTGACAGAAGGACCTGGTTCTTTCCTCTCTGATATTTTAGAACAAATTCATTTTATTTTATTTTATTTATTTATTTATTTTTTGTGGTATGCGGGCCTCCCTCTGCTGTGGCCTCTCCCGTTGCGGAGCACAGGCTCCGGACGCGCAGGCTCATTGGCCATGGCTCACGGGCCCAGCCGCTCCGCGGCATGTGGGATCCTCCC
>NC_041234.1:47973944-47982489 GCF_002837175.3 Physeter macrocephalus | reverse complement strand
GGTCCCCCTGCACCGGCAGGCGGACGCGCAACCACTGCGCCACCAGGGAAGCCCAGAACAAATCCATTTTAAAATGGGCTTCATGGGGCTTCCCTGGTGGCGCAGTGGTTGAGAATCTGCCTGCCAATGCAGGGGCCACGGGTTCAAGCCCTGGTCTGGGAAGATCCCACATGCCGCGGAGCAACTAGGCCCGTGAGCCACAACTACTGAGCCTGCACGTCTGGAGCCTGTGCTCTGCAACAAGAGAGGCCGCGATAGCGAGAGGCCCGCGCCCCGCGATGAAGAGTGGTCCCCACTTGCCGCAACTAGAGAAAAGCCCTTGCATAGAAACGAAGACCCAACACAGCCAAAAATAAAAAATAAATAAATAAATAAAAATTTTAAAAAAATAAATAAAAAAATAAAATGGGCTTCATGTAGATTCTTTGTGGTAGATATATAGGTGTTCACGGTATAAGTCTTTTAATTTTTCTGTATGTTTGATTAAACGTTCTTGGATTTTCCCTGGAGGGGACTTCAGGGAGGATATGGTAATATTATCCAGACTGGTAGTAGTTTAGTCTTGAAGCCTCACCAAAATGATCCTCTCCAACATCTGGGCTGTCTGACCAGCAGCCTCACTTAGACCACGACTTAATTTTTCATTCTCCTCTACCAGTGACTGATTCTTCTCCATTAGGGATTGTAGATTCTCTGATGGTTCCACACTAAGACAAAGAAAGTAACATATTAGAAAAGTACTTGTGGACTTCCCTGGTAGCACAGTGGTTAAGAATATGCCTGCCAATGCAGGGGACGCGGGTTTGATCCCTGGTCCAGGAAGATCCCACATGCCACGGAGCAACTAAACCAATGCGCCACAACTACTTTGCCTGCACTCTAGAGCCTGTGAGCCACAACTACTGAGCCCGCGCGCCACAAATACTGAAGCCTGCGTGCCCTAGAGCCCACGTGCCACAACTACTGAGCCCGTGCACTGCAACTACTGAAGTCCGCATGCTTTAGGGCCTGTGTGCCACAACTACTGAGCCTGTGTGCTGCAACTACTGAAGCCTGCATGCCTAGAGCCTGTGCTCCGCAACAAGAGAAGCCACCACAATGAGAAGCCCATGCACTGCAATGAACAGTAGCCCTCGCTTGCTGCAACTAGAGAAAAGCCCATGCACAGCAGTGAAGACCCAATGCAGCCAAAAAAAAAAAAAGTACCGGATTGATAACAGTTATATCAAAGGTGGATAAAAATATATATCCCATAGGCCTTTGGGTGGGATTGGTTTAAAATTACCCCCCCAAAATCTAGAAAAAGCATTCATTCCAATATATACTTCCAGCCAGGTAGTATATTGGATAATTAAAAATGTATGCCTGAACTACTTTAAATTCATGGTTTGGAGGAAGGTAGTAATTCAGAGCAAGAAATGGTTGCAACAAGAATGACTAACCTCTAGGTTTAGGATCTTGGTTTAAGATCTTTCTATTTATGCCATGTAAGTAAGAAGTAAAGGCTAACTAATGGCTAAGATACATGTTCTCTCCCTCTTCTCATTCTCAATCCCTCATTAAAGATTAGGGAACTAGAGAAGGAAGAGGTATGGGGGAGGTAGAAGTGACACTGCTAAGGGTCAAAATTTAAGCTAATCAACATAAGTCAATTATCTATTTGCTGTAAAGTTTAGGGAAATAGCATTTAAGGAGTGAAAAAGCTGAAATGATGACCTGTGGCCACTAAGAACACATTTCACAACGCTCCATAAACAAATGCTCCCTTCTAAATGCTTGCCTCCCTTCAAACTGATGACCCACAGCCTCCTGTTCATTTGTTTATCAATTTTTAATGGCTTAGAGTGGGTGGTGGCAACAATAGTATTCATCTCAAATAGCAGTGGAAGGGACAGAAATAGCTTCAAAGAACGTTTGGCATTTATGCAGATTACTTGCTATCAGTTCCAGACTACTGAAACAGATCAATAAGAAGCAGTTTTGATTTGCTTTTTTTGTAATCCACTGGGATTAATTGCTCAAAAGACTAGAAAATAGGACTGGCAAAAAAAGATCAGAAGAAACATGAAGATTTGATCTGAAGGAAACGGAAGGGGAAAATGAATAGTTGTCAAGGATATAATAAAGAGAAAAAAAGGACAGGGAACAGCTGTTCTCAATCTCAAGAAAGGATAGAAAAGGATTTCAGGAATAGATGCCCTCTCACCCAGTTTAAGATTTCCATGAAGTCTTAGAGAAGATCTTAGCATGTTCTTTATCAAAAAGTTAAGAGCAAGGCCACACCACAGGGTTTCATTACACTCTTGAGAATTTACTAGAACTCTTATGAAGGAATGTTCAATTAAAATGTGGATTATAAAAATAAACTATGGGTAAATTTAGTGTTAGTTTAGATTGCTCTGATTTCTTTATTGTTATTAAACTGAAAATTTCCATGCATCATTCATGCAAGTTGACAAGCTCCAAAGTAATGATACTTTTTTTTTTCTTTGGGGTATGCGGGCTTCTCACTGCTGTGGCCTCTCCCGTTGCGGAGCACAGGCTCCGGACGCGCAGGCCCAGCGGCCATGGCTCACGGGCCCAGCCGCTCCGCAGCATGTGGGATCTTCCCGGACCGGGGCACGAACCCACGTCCCCTGCATCGGCAGGCAGACCCCCAACCACTGTGCCACCAGGGAAGCCCCGTAATGATACTTTTAACTCAATAGTTTTTTCCTCTAAAAATTTCCAAGGTTTCTCTAAACAGGGGAAAATACAATGTAAACCAATGTTTCCTCTTTCAGATGCTATTTAATTGCCAAAGCTAGTAGGATTCATCAGTTGAGCATGTGAAAATTGACAAACACGTGCAGAAAATCTATACAAAAGCTTCAATGACACACATTCACAAAGAAAAGAATATAACCTAAGGAAAAAAGCAAAAAAAAAACCATGTATATTAACTGTACATTTTGTAAAAAGCCTTAAATGTCTCTAAAGATATACATTTTTGAGAAAAGTAGCATCTTTATTTCTCTGTAAAACATTGAACAATTGAGTTACATTGTTTCATTCATCAACTGTTTCTTAGAATCTGTTACTTTTGTAGCTAAAACTATATCCTATAGGATATTCTAGGTAGTTGGAAGTCTGGAATGGTTTTCATTAGTTTTGTCTTACATGAAACAGGTCTGCGCTAAATTGAAAGGAAAGATGGGTCAATTGCTTCTAAACTGGGTATACTAGAACAGGTCTTTAGGAGACCCTTTAAGAGATCCAAGCTTTCCTCAGTTCCTTTATCCAACATTTTAAAAATATTATCAGGAAACCAAGACTAAATGACCCAAGAGGGAGAGTTACAAAGAGAAGGGCAGTCATTTCTGGGTGATAAAACTATGGCAAATTTTAAGATTTATTCTTTATACTTTTCTAAATGTTCTACAAGAAGCAAGGTATCACTTTTATAATCAGAAAAATGATTGAGTTATTGAAAATAAGGATATTAAAAGAAAATAGGTCCACACCAAACACAAGTATAAACTCCAAATGGAAAAATGAAATGTAAAAAATAAAACCAACATAAGTACTAGAAGAAAACCTGGGTGATTTCCTCTTTAATCTTGGCATAGAGAAAGCTTACTAACTACCAAGCAAAATCCAGAAACATGAGGAGGATGTAAACAGTGTAGCGACTTTCGAAAAGTTTGGCGTTTTCTTTAAAAGTTAAACATACGACCCAGAAATTCCACTTCTAGGTATCTACCCAATAAAAAACATATGTCCATACAAAAACTTGCAAGTGAATATTCATGGAAGCATAATTCATAATAGTCCCAAAGTTGAAACAACCCAAAAGTCCATCAACTGGTAAATGGATAGACAAAATGTGGTATGTCCAGACAGTGGAATACTATTTAGCAATGAAAAGAAATGAAGTACTGATAATCTCAGAAACATTATAGATGAAAGAAGTCAGACAAAAAGTCCACATACTGCAAGATTCCACATATATGAAATGTCCACAATAGGCAAATCTTGTAGAAAAAGAGAGCAGATTAGTGATTGCCTGGGGCTGGGAGTGGGAACAGGAGTGAGTGCAAATGGGCAGAAGGGATCTTTCTGGGGTGAAGGAAATGTTCCAAAATTAGATTGTGGTGATAGTTGTACAATTCTGGAAGTTTACAAAAAACCATCGAATTGTACACTTAAAATTAGTTAATTTAATGGTATGTAAATTATATCTCAATAAATCTAGAGGCTAAAAAATCTGGAGGCAATAAAAAATGATGGATAAACTTTTTGCTACATAAAAAGTAATTTTTTGGCCTGCCTGAGCTGAGGTGTTGCTGGTAGCCATTCCGCACTAGGAACTCCAGTCAGAAGAGCCAGGTGAGAGGCCTCTGCACATGGCCCCTGTGAGCAAGTGAATCCCAACTAAGCACAAAGGGAAAAAAAATGTCATATCAGAGCTGTGACTATTTTCAAGGTCACTGTTTTTCCCTGTGGAACACTGCCTTTGGGGCAAAACAAGGAAGGAGCAGGTGATTCTAATGTGCAGTGCAGAAGGAGAGCCACTGCAGGCCAGCTTCCCCAATTCTAAAAGCACTCCAGTCGTGTGTCTGACAGGGTCTGGGTGCTCCGGCCGGGTGTCAGGCCTGAGCCTCTGAGGTGGGAGAGCTGAGTTCAGGACACTGGAGCACCAGAGACATCATAATATCAATTGGCACGAGCTCTCCCAGAGATCTCTGTCTCAATGCTAAGACCCAGCTCCACTCAACAACCAGCAAGCTCCAGTGCTGGACACCCCATGCCAAACAACTAGCAAGACAGGAACACAACCCCACCCATTAGCAGAGAGGTTGCCTAAAATCATACTAAGTTCACAGACACTCCAAAACACACCACAAGATGCAGTCCTGCCCACCAGAAAGACAAGATCCAGCTTCATCCACCAGAACACAGGCACCAGCCCCTTCCACCAGGAAGCCTACACAACACACTGAACCAACCTTAACCACTGGGGGCAGACACCAAAAACAACGGGAACTATGAACCAGGCCTGCAAAAAGGAGAACCCAAACACAGTAAGTTAAGCAAAAGACAGAAGACAGAGAAACATGCAGCAGATGAAGTAGCAAGGTAAAAACCCACCAGACCAAAGAAATGAAGAGGAAAAAGACAGTTTACCTGAAAAAGAATTCCGAGTAATGATAGTAAAGATGATCCAAAATCATGGAAACAGAATGGAGAAAATACAAGAAACGTTTAACAAGGACGTAGAAGAACTAAAGAGCGAACAAACAGTGATGAACAACACAAAAAATGAAATTAAAAATTCTCTAGGGGCTTCCCTGATGGCGCAGTGGTTAAGAATCCGCCTGCCAAGGTAGGGGACACAGGTTCAAGCCCTGATCTGGGAAGATCCCACATGCTGCAGAGCAACTAAGCCCATGTGCCACAACTACTGAGCATGCGCTCTAGAGCTCACAAGCCACAACTACTGAGCCCGTGTGCCACAACTACTGAGCATGTGCTCTAGAGCCCACAAGCCACAACTACTGAGCCTGCGTGCCACAACTACTGAAGTCCGCACGCCTAGAGCCTGTGTTCCGCAACAAGAGAAGCCACCGCAATGAGAAGAGTGCACACTGCAACAAAGAGTAGGCCCGGCTCGCCACAACTAGAGAAAGCCCGTATGCAGCAATGAAGACCCAAGGCAGCCAAAAATAAATAAATTTATATTAAAAAAAATCTCTAGAAGGAATCAATAGCAGAATAACTGAGGTAGAAAAACAGATAAGTGACCTGGAAGATAAAATAGGGGAAATAACTACCACAGAGCAGAATAAAGCAGAGCAGAATAAAGAAAAAAGAATGAAAAGAATTGAGGACAGTCTCAGAGACCTCTGGGACAACATTAAACACACCAACATTCAAATTATAGGGGTCCCAGAAGAAGAAGAGAAAAAGAAAGGGATTGAGAAAACATTTGAAGAGATTATAGTTGAAAACTTCCTTAATATGGGAAAGGAAATAGTCAATCAAGTCCAGGAAGCGTAGAGAGTGCCACACAGGAAAAATCCAACGAGAAACATGCCAAGGCACATATTAATCAAACTATCAAATATTAAATACAAAGAAAAAATATTAAAAGCAGCAAGGGAAAAGAAAGAAATAACATACAAGGGAATCCCCATAAGGTTAACAGCTGATCTTTCAGCAAAAACTCTGCAAGCCAGAAGGGAGTGGCAGGACATATTTTAAGTCATGAAAGGGAAAAACCTACAACCAAGATTACTCTACCCAGCAAGGATCTCATTCAGATTCGACGGATAAATTAAAACCTTTACAGACAAGCAAAAGCTAAGAGAATTCAGCACCACCAAACCAGCTTTACAGCAAATCCTAAAGGAACATCCTTAGGCAGAAAGCACAAGAGAAGGAAAAGACCTACAATAACAAACACAAAACAATTACGAATATGGAAATAGGAACATATATATTGATAATTACCTTAAATGTAAAAGGATTAAATGCTCCAACCAAAAGACACAGACTGGTGGAATGGATACAAAAACAAGACCTGTATATATGCTGCCTACAAGAGACCCCCTTCAGACCTAGGGACACATACAGACTGAAAGTGAGGGGATGGAAAAAGATATTCCATGCAAATGGAAATCAAAAGAAAGCTGGAGTAGCAATTCTCATATCAGACAAAATAGACTTTAAAATAAAGACTATTACAAGAGACAAAGAAGGACGCTACATAATGATCAAGGGATCAATCCAGGAAGAAGATATAACAAGTGTAAATATTTATGCACGCAACATGGGAGCACCTCAATACATAAGGCAAATGCTAACAGCCATAAAAGGGTAAAATGACAGTAACACAATCATAGTAGGGGACTTTAACACCCCACTTTCACCAATGGACAGATCAACCAAAATGAAAATTAATAAGGAAACACAAGCTTTAAATGACACAATAAACCAGATAGATTTAATTGATATTTATAGGACATTCCATCCAAAAACAGCAGACTACACTTTCTTCTCAATTGCAGATGGAACATTTTCCAGGATAAAGCACATCTTGGGTCACAAATCAAGGCTTGGTAAATTTAAGAAACTGAAATCATATTAGAAATAAATTACAGAGAAAAAATGTAAAAAACACAAACACATGGAGGCTAAACTATACGCTACTACATAACCAAGAGATCACTGAAGAGATCGAAGAGGAAATCAAAAAGTACCTAGAGACAAATGACAATGAAAACACAACAATCCAAAACTTATGGGATGCAGCAAAAGCAGTTCTAAGAGGGAAGTTTATAGCAATACAATCCTACCAGAAGAAACAAGAAAAATCTCAAATAATCAATCTAACGTTAACACCTAAAGGAACCAGAGAAACAGAAAACAAAACCCAAAGTTAGTAGAAGGAAAGAAATCATAAAGATCAAATCAGAAATAAATGAAATAGAAACAAATAAAACAATAGCAAAGATCAATAAAACTAAAAGCTGGTTCTTTGAGAAGATAAACAAAATTGATAAACCATTAGCCAGACTCATCAAGAAAAAGAGGGAGAGGACTCAAATCAATAAAATTAGAAATGAAAAAGGAGAAGTTACCACAGACACCACAAAAATACAAAGCATCATAAGAGACTACTACAAGCAACTCTATGACAATAAAATGGACAACCTGGAAGAAATGGACAAATTCTTAGAAAGGTATAACCTTCTGAGACTGAACCAGGAAGAAACAGAAAATATGAACAGACCAATCACAAGTAATGAAATTGAAACTGTGATTAAAAATCTACCAACAAACAAAAGTCTAGGACCATATGGCTTCACAGGTGAATTCGTTCAAACATTTAGAGAAGAGCTAACACCTATCCTTCTCGAACTCTTCGAAAAAATTGCAGAGGTAGGAAGACTCCCAAACTCATTCTATGAGGCCACCAACAGCCTGACACCAAAACCAGACAAAGGTACTACAAAAAAAGAAAATTACAGACCAATATCACTGATGAAGATAGATGCACAAATGCTCAACAAAATACTAGCAAACAGAATCCAACAACACATTAAAAGGATCATACACCATGACCAAGTGGGATTTATGCCAGGGATGCAAGGATTCTTCAATATACCAAATCAATCAATGTGATACACCATATTAACAAATTGAATAATAAAAACCATTTGATCATCTCAATAGATGCAGAAAAAGCTTTGACAAAATTCAACACCCATTTATCATAAAAACTCTCCAGAGAGTGGGCCTAGAGGGAACTTACCTCAACATAATAAAGGCCATATACGACAAACCCACAGCAAACATCATTCTCAATGCTGAAAAACTGAAAGCATTTCCTCTAAGATCAGGAACGAGACAAGGATGTCCACTCTCGCCACTATTATTCAACATAGTTTCAGAAGTCCTAGCTATGGCAATCAGAGAAGAAAAAGAAAAAAAAAGGAATACAAATTGGAAAAGAAGAAGTAAAACTGTCAATGTTTGCAGATGACATGATACTATACATAGA
>NC_041234.1:47973277-47973584 GCF_002837175.3 Physeter macrocephalus | reverse complement strand
TGTAAGACACTGATGAAAGAAATTAAAGATGATACAAATAGATGGAGAGATATACCATGTTCTTGGATTGGAAGAATCAACATTGTGAAAATGACTCTACTACCCAAAGCAATCTACAGATTCAATGCAATCCCTATCAAACTACCACTGGCATTTCTCACAGAACTAGAACCAAAAATTTCACAATTTGTATGGAAACACAAAATATGCCGAATAGCCAAAGAAGACTTGAGGGAAAAAAACTGGAGCTGGAGGAATCAGACTCCCTGACTTCAGACTATACTACAAATCTACAGTAATCAAGACA
>NC_041234.1:47972583-47973261 GCF_002837175.3 Physeter macrocephalus | reverse complement strand
TACTGGCACAAAAACAGAAACATAGATCAATGGAACAGGATAAAAAGCCCACGGATAAACCCACGCACCTATGGTCAACTAATCTATGACAAAGGAGGCAAGGATATACAATGGAGAAAAGACAGTCTCTTCAATAAGTGGTGCTGGGAAAACTGGACAGCTACATGCAAAAGAATGAAATTAGAACACTCCCTAACACGATACACAAAAATAAAGTCAAAGTGAGGATTAATCTCCAAAATATATAAACAGCTCATGAAGCTCAATATTAAAAAAACTTACAACCCAATCAAAAAATGGGCAGAAGACCTAAGTACACAAAAATAAAGTCAAAGTGGATTAAAGACCTAAATGTAAGACCTGACACTATAAAACTCTTAGAGGAAAACATAGGAAGAACACTCTTTGACATAAATCACAGCAAGATCTTTTTAGACCCACTTCCTAGAGTAATGAAAATAAAAACAAAAACAAACAAACAGGGCCTAATGAAACTTAAAAGCTTTTGCACAGCAAAGGAAACTATAAACGAGATGAAAAGAAAACCCTCAGAATGGGAGAAAATATTTGTGAATGAATTAATGGACAAAGGATTAATCTCCAAAATATATAAACAGCTCATGAAGCTCAATATTAAAAAAACTTACAACCCAATCAAAAAATGGGCAGAAGACCTAA
>NC_041234.1:47956934-47972565 GCF_002837175.3 Physeter macrocephalus | reverse complement strand
GAGGTATCACCTCACACCAGTTAGAATGGGCATTATCAGAATATCTACAAACAACAAATGCCGGAAAGGGGGTGGAGAAACATATTAACGCATATATGTGGAATCTAGAAAAATGGTACAGATGAACCAGTTTGCAAGGCAGAAATAGAGATGCAGATGTGGAGAACAGACGTATGGACACCAAGGGGGGAAAACCGCGGTGGGGTGGGTATGGTGGTGTGCTGAATTGGGCGACTGGGATTGACAAGTATACATTGATGTGTATAAAATTAATGACTAATAAGAACCTGCTGTTTAAAAAAAATACAATAAAATTAAAAAAATATTGTGGTAAAAAGCATAACATAAAATTTACCATCTTAACCAGTAAATTTTAAGTGTACAGTTCAACAGTGTTAAGTATATTCACATTGTTGTCCAATGGATCTCCAAACGTTTTTCACCTTGTAAAACTGAAATTCCATACCCAGTATACGACAACTCTCCACACCCCCCAGTCTATTATTTTAGTTTTCTGCCACTGCTTTTATTCATAGAATGCTCTTTACCTTCACCTATGTGCACACAGAACTTTGCCTATATTTTCTTTTAGTTCTCTTGTAGGTTTTTTCTTTCTTAAAAATTGTGGGGACTTCCCTGTTGGCGGAGTGGTTAAGAATCCGCCTGTCAATGCAGGGGACATGGGTTTGATCCCTGGTCTGGGAAGATTCCCACATGCCATGGAGGAACTAAGCCCGTGCGCCACAACTACTGAGCCCGTATGCCACAACTACTGAAGCCCATGCACCTAGAGCCCATGCTCCACAACAAGAGAAGCCACCGCAACGCAATGAAGAGTAGCCCCCGCTTGCTGCAACTAGAGAAAGCCCGCATGCAGCAGTGAAGACCCAATGCAGGAAAAAATAAATAAATAAATAAATTTACATTTAAAAAATTATGGTAAAAAACATATAACATAAAACTTACCATCCTAACCATTTTTAAGTGTACAGTTGAGTAGCATTAAGTATATTTACATTGCTGTGAAATAGATCTCCAGAACTTTTTCATCTTGTAAAACTCAAATTATATACCCATTAAATAACAACTCCCTTTTTCCCCCTCCCCTAGCCCCTGGTAACCACCATGCTAGTTTCCATTTCTATGAATTCAAGTACTTTAAATTCCTTATATAAGTGGAATCATACAGTATTTGTCTTTTTGTGACTGGCTTATTTCACTTACATAACGCCCTCAAGTTTCATTCATGGTGTAGCATGTGATAGGATTTCCTTCCTTTTTAAGGCTGAATAATATTCTGTTGTATGTATATACCACATTTTATTTATCCATTCATCCACTGATGGACATCTGTATTGCTTCCGCTTCTTAGCTACGTTTTATTTTACTTATTTATTTAGTTTTTATAGACTATAGGAAGGTGTTTAAGCCCTTCTTATATTCTTCTTTTTTTAATAAATTTATTTTTTATTTATTTATTTTTGGCTCCGTTGGGTCTTCATTGCTGCCTGCCGGCTTTCTTTAGTTGCAGCGAGCAGGGGCTACTCTTCATTGCAGTGCGCAGGCTTCTCATTGTGGTGGCTTCTCTTGTTGTGGAGCACGGGCTCTAGGCACACGGGCTGCAGTAGTTGCAGCATGCGGGCTCAGTAGTTGTGGCTCGCAGGCTCTAGAGCACAGGCACAGTAGTTGTGGCGCATGGGCTTAGTTGCTCCACGGCATGTGGGATCTTCCTGGACCAGGGCACGAACCCATGTGCCCTGCATTGGCAGGTGGATTCTTAACCACTGTGCCACCAGGGAAGCTGTTAGCTATTTAAAAAAAATCTTTATTTACTTATTTGGCTGCATCGGGCCTTAGTTGTGGCATGCGGGATCTTTTGTTGCGGCATGTGGGCTCTTTGTTGTGGTGTGCGGGCTTGTCTCTGGTTGAGGCGTGTGGGCTCCAGAGTGCGGGGGCTCAGCAGCTACTGCGCACGGGCTCTCTAGCTGTGGCATGCAGGGTCTAGAGTGTGCGGGCTTCGTTGCCCCGCAGCATGTGGGATCTTAGTTCCCCAACCAGCGATCGAACCCACGTCTCCTGCATTGGAAGGCAGATTCGTAACCAGTGTACCACCAGGGAAATCCCTCTTAGCTATTATGAATAGTGCTGTTATGAACATGGGTATGCAAATATCTCTTTGAGACCCTGTTTTCAATTCTTTTGGATATATACCCAGAAGTGGGATTGCTGGATCATACGGTAGTTCTATTTTTAATTTTCTGAGGAACCTCCATACTGTTTTTCATAGCAGTTACACCATTTTACAATCCTTTCAACAGTGCACAAAGGTTCTAATTTCTCCACATCCTCCTCATATCCTTTCCAACATTTGTTACTTTTTGTTATTTTTTGTTTTTGATAGTAGCCATCCTGACAGGTGTATGGTGTTATCTCATTTTGGTTTTGATTTGCATTTCTCTGCTCTGAGTATATCTTTTTGTAAAACTCTGACTCTTAGACCATGATAATGTTTCACATACCCTTCATATACCCAAAATATAAACAAACAGTTAAAACTAACCAAGCAAGATGTAGTGGGAACCCACAATGGAATACAAACAGTAACTCTGGGAAACAATATCTTGCCTGGATACTCTAAGCCTAAAGACAAAAAATTATACATATATGCTGTAATCTAGTTCCTAAAAGTGTTTCTCACAGGGGTATGGGCTAGCAATTCCAAAATTATTTTATGTGTATACTAGAACTGAACAAGTAAGTAAATAGAATGCAGATAATGAGAGCTGGTTTTTCACTGCTGGAGAAAGAAGTTATAAATAAGGAGAGTGGGAGGATTAGAATAAACCCTGTAGTGTTGGACTGGAATCAGAGGTATCAGTCTAAAATCATGGTTTTTAATATATACACAGTTAGATAGACATAAAAATATAGATATATGCGTGGGTTACTATACATACAGATATTTCCTAGCTCTACTCACTGAGAGGGCCTAGAAGTAATGACTTCTCAGTAACAATGAGCACACCTAGCACCCAGATCTGGTTTCTAAACACCATTTTCCAATTAAAAAAAACCCAGGGCTCCTTGGACATATGGTTGATTCCAGAATTGGGGCAGGGAAAATAGAAGACAGGTGTGGAACCTCTGGTAGAAATGCTTAAAAACTTGATAGCATGTTAAAGAATACAACAGCCACCCTGAAGGAGCTCCTAGTGGACAAAGCAGAAACAACAAATGAAACAAGCAATAAAACATAATGCTAGTATTGGATGTTAATGCGTAGAATAAAATAAATACCCATGAGTCTATATGGCTATAAATACATAATCAAAAAAATAAATGGTGGGAGGGGAGAGACAGCTCTTCCTCATAGTAGAATTCCAATTAATAAATTTCTGAGGCCAGAACCCATGCTCTTTCTATCCTACCAGGTTGTCTCAAAGCTAACTAGCTAGTCCTAAATAGATAGCAAGTTTGTTAAGTTCCCTACCTTGACACCAAGTGCTACCAGAAACTTTAGAATATCAGGGGAAAACAATCATGAGGAGAAAAAGGCTCTGTTAGAATATACATTTAAAATTTGTCTATGACGCTTACTTTATAGATCCAGGCAGGGTACCTCCATGGGCTTGCAGCAACAAGACCTGTAGCTGTTGTACCTAGAAAAGGCAAAGAAAAATAGTCAGCTAGTTACCAATCAAAAGTTACTTATCCCTTATCAGCAAAATTACCATGATTAGTAGTAGGGTAATTTTACTTGATACCTATGAAATCTAAGGCATATCTTAGGTATTACAGAAAGCAACATGGTTGATGATTCAATGATAAAAGGACAATCAGCATTACATGAATAACTAGTACTTAGAAGATGAGTTGTCTCTTTTACCTAAGCATCTTCATGAGTTTTTATTGAGAATCTTTTTTTTTTTTTTTGCGGTACGCGGGCCGGCCTCTCACTGTTGTGGCCTATCCCGTTGCGGAGCACAGGCTCCGGACGCACAGGCTCAGTGGCCATGGCTCATGGGTCTAGCTGCTCGGCGGCATGTGGGATCTTCCCGGACCGGGGCACGAACCTGTGTCCCCTGCATCAGCAGGTGGAATCTCAACTACTGCGCCACCAGGGAAGCCCGAGAATCTATTTTTTTAAAATTTATTTTTATTATTATTATTTTTAAAAATATTTATTTATCTATTTTGGCTGTGCCAGGTGTTAGCTGTGGCACACGGGATCTTCGCTGTGTCATGTTTAGTTGCAGCACGCCGACTTCTTACTTGCCGCATGCACGTAGGATCTAGTTCCCTGACCAGAGATCGAACCTGGGCCCCCTGCATTGGGAGCGCAGAGTCTTACCCACTGGACCACCAGGGAAGTTCCAGAGAACGTACTTTAAAAAAAAAAAACAACAAACAACTTAAGGACTTCCCTGGGGGCGCAGTGGTTAAGAATCTGCCTGCCAGTGCAGGGACCATGGGTTCGAGCCCTGGTCCAGGAGGATCCCACATGCCACGGAGCAGCTAAGCCCGTGCGCCACAACTTCTGAGCCTGTGCTCGAGAGCCTGCAAGCCACAACTACTGAGTCTGCGTGCCACAACTACGGAAACCCGCGCGCCTAGAGCCCATGCTCTGCAACAAGAGAAGCCACCGTGATGAGAAGCCTGTGTGCCACAACGAAGAGTAGCCCCTGCTCACCGCAACTAGAGAAAGCCTGCGCGCAGCAACGAAGACCCAACACAGCCAACAATAAATAAATAAATAAATAACTTAATTAATTAATTTTAAAAATCAAACTTAGCACTGGGCTATGCAGTGTGGGGGGGATACAAGAATAAACTCTTGTGGTTTATTATCCAGTTTACAATCTAGTTGATGAAGACAAGACTAAGGCCTGAGAAAGTAAGAAATAACACAAGACAGAAGATGCTAGTAATCAAGTATAGTTAAGTACTTTAGGGTTCTGAGAAGAAGCAAATTAATGAAATCCCAAAATAGTCCAAAGGAGGCTTCATGGAGACGGATCTTAAACCAGAGTGAATGTGCAATCAACCTCTCCATTCCCTCTTATGATAAAAGAGGAGCTGTTCTGCTTGAGCTTTGGATGCCAACTCTTCTTGCCTTCTGATAAATCCTATTCTAGGGACTTCCCTGGTGGTCCAGTGGTTAAGACTCCATGCTCCCATTGCAAGGGGTCCAGGTTCAATTCCTGGTCAGGGAACTAGATCCCACATGCCACAACTAAAAGCCTGAATGCCACAACTAAAATATTTCATGTGTCGCAACTAAGACCCGGTGCAGCCATATAAATAAATAAATAAATATTAAAAAAAAATCTTATTCTATTTGTTATCCGTTCTCTCTTCTATATCTTTGACTTCTCCCTTTTTACAGACTCCTTCCTACTAAGAATAAAACATGTTCAAGTCTCTCCCATCTTAAAACAAAACAAAACAAAAGCACCTTTCCCAATCCCACTTCCTATCTCTTTTGCCCAATTTCTCTCCTTCACAAAGTTTGACAGAATAGTCTACACCCACTGCCTCCATTTCCTTTTGCTCTTCTCTCACTTGCTCTTTAACCTATTCTAACCTGATTTGTGCCCACAACATTCCGCTGAAATAACTCTTGATAATGTCACCAATGATCGGCATGTCACTACATCCCATGGGCATTTTTCAGTCTTCATTTTATTTGACTGTTTGGTAGCATTTGGGTTACCAGACGCCACGCTTTCTTGCTTTTCCTTCTATTCTTCAAGCTGATCTTCTAAGTCTCTTAGTTCAGCTTTGCTCCAATTGTCCTTTTTTTTTTTTTTTTTTTTTTTTTTTCTGTTGTGGCCTCTCCCGCTGCGGAGCACAGGCTCCGGACGCGCAGGCTCAGCGGCCATGGCTCACGGGCCCAGCCGCTCCACGGCACGTGGGATCTTCCCGGACCGGGGCACGAACCCGTGTCCCCTGCATCGGCAGGCGGATTCTCAACCACTGCGCCACCAGGGAAGCCCTCCAATTGTCCTTTAAATGATAAAGTTCCTCAAAGCTCACTCACTTTCTTTTCTCTCCTTAAAGTCTCATCTCTGACTATGGTTTCAATTACCATCTATAAACTGGTGACTCCCAAATTTATCTCAAACACAGATCTTTCTGAATTTAGATCTTTTTTAATGCAATTTAGATCTTTTTTAATGCAATAACACTAGTATTTTACATTTATTATCACATCACTATTTCCAAAGCATGACTACACATGTGATTTCATTTGGTCCACATAGATTTCTAAAGCATTTACAGGGAACAAAGCTGTTTGATAGGGAGAAACTGGTATTTTATCTCCATTTTATGAAAAGGAGGCTTCAGGCAGAAAGCTTAGGGGGGATTTGCTGGCCATCAGTGAAGGAATTGCTGATAGGGGGGCACTGTTCCCTCCAATCCAGCTATCTCTCCCTTGCAACCTGCAAGTAAGGCTTATCAGAGTTACTATACCACTGCAGGGAGAAGAGCTTTCTCTGTTCCTTGATAAGCCACTACTGCTCCATCTTGGAGAGACAGTGGGAAAAGTCAAGGGCAGGATATCAGGAGACCTGGTTCCTCCATCAGCCTGCCCTGAACCACCTATATTCATTTCTTAGACCCTACTGTCTTAAAATGGGAATGAAGAGATCTGCTGTGTTCATTGGCTTGTTATGATGATAAAATTAAATAATGAATATAAAAGGGTTTTTTTTGAACCATAATCATATATGAATGTCAAGGTGAGACAGGAAATCTGAAAAGAAGGGAGCTTCTTTGAGGCCTGAGTCTAGCCCCTGGAGCCAGACACTACGCAAGATGGTTTAGACATAATATCCTGTTTAATCCTCAAATCAGCCCAGGGAGCTGAGTATTACTATTATTAGATCCCCTTAGTTTTTTTTTTTTGAATTTAGAACCTTTATATTCAAATATCTACTTAATATTTCTGCCTAGTTGTCTGCTATCCCAAACCTGGTCCTTCTCCAGTATACTCTAGGTCAGTGAATATGCAGTTTCACATGCCAGAAAGCTGGGTGTCATACCCTCAACCCCTTATCTAATCCACTGGTCACTTCTATCACTTTCTAAGCCACCATTTCTCTCTCTGGACCACTGCAGTAACTTCTTAAAGTGGTCTCTATGAGTCTACTTTTGCTCCACTATAATCCATTTCCACACAGCAGCCATACCATTTTTAAAAAGTGGAAATGATCAATGTTGCCACCTTGCTTAAAATCATTTTTAACATAGTACATGAGGCCTTGATCAGGCCTCTGCTTCTTCTCTAATCTCAGACTGGAACACCCTTTCCTTGCTCTCTCCACTCTAGCCACACTGGCATTCTGAGTTCTTCAAATGCACTGTATTCCTAACTCAAGATCTTTGCAGACATGCTATATGCCTGGCACTGTTCTAAGTGCTTTACAGGTATTAACTCATTTAACCCTCACAAAAACCCTATGAAGCAGGTACTATTATTATTTCCATTTTACAGATAGGGAAACTGAGGCACAGAGAACTTGCCCCGGGTAAATAGCTAGTGAGGTATAGAGCCAGGATTTGAACCCAGGCAGCCTGGCTGCAGTGTCAATGCTGTTTCCCATCATACTTTGCTACACATGCTATTTCTTCTTCCTGGAATCCCGTTCTTTCTTTTCTGCATAGATGATTCCTACTCAGTCCCTCAGATCTCAGCTCAAATGTAGCTACTTCAGGGAAGCCTTCTCAGATTAGATATTTAACAGAAGATTCTGTTCCATACTTTCACAGTGCCCTATAGCACACTATCCCAGTTTATAATGATATGTTGGTATGATTGTGTGTTTAATGTTTGTCTCCCCCACTAGGCAATAAATTCCATGAATGCAGAAACTGTGTCTGCTTTGATTAACAATGTATCCCAGCACAGTAGCTGGCACATAACAGTGTTCAAATAAATATTTATTGTTGGAATGGATGAACAAATAAATGACCAGGAAAAAGAGCATTTTTGGCAATAGGAATACACATGAAAGAAAATAGAGGAGCAGGACTGAATAAGGTATTTTACAATTGAGATGATTCTGTGAACAGGTAAATTACTTATATTTTCTATAGTGAACCCTAGGAGGGAAGGAAATAAAGGAGGATAAGGGGAAGGAGGACAACAGATTGAATGAATGGTAATTATTATCACTGAGGAGGAAGGCCAGAGACGGAGTGAAAACTAGACAGTTGGGAAACACTAGATTCCCAATGGGAAGAGTGCTACACCAAGAAAACCTGACCCCCCCGCAAAGGGGTCAACCCAACCACCTGCCCTCTCAGCTCCTCTGCCAGAGCTACTGAGCTGCTGCACAGTCATACTGATACACCACAAATTCATGTTCCTAGTCAGCTACTTCTTCCATTTCCGTGATTTTAAGCCTTCTGTGGTTACCTCAGTCCTTCTACCCTATCATCATCTGCTTGCTTGCTCTTAGAAGATGACCTTGCCTCCTACTTCACTGAGAAGATAA
This sequence comes from Physeter macrocephalus, assembly GCF_002837175.3. Taxonomy (NCBI): domain Eukaryota; kingdom Metazoa; phylum Chordata; class Mammalia; order Artiodactyla; family Physeteridae; genus Physeter; species Physeter macrocephalus. The sequence continues at coordinate 47,964,064 of NC_041234.1, read as the reverse complement.
AGATTGTCAGGCTGAAAATTGCTCAATTTCCCTTCTACTTCCGCTAAATTAGTGTCACTGTATTCTTCCTATCCTAACCTCTTTTCTTCTAGTCTTGGGGGCAAGTATCCCCTCTACTGTCTAAAGCAAAGCCCTCTTTATTTGTGCTCAGGATCTCAACTAAGAGATGACCCCTTATCAACACATCCCTAATCTCAGTTTTAGTCTCTCCCAACTGGTTCTTTCACATGTTCAAGTCTCTTCCATATTTTAAAAACAAACAGATTTACATCCCTTGACCCTTGACTACCAGCTATTGTCTTCTTTCATCTTGCCTTCTTGAAAGAAGAGCCTAACAACTTCCTCCACTTCCTTATCTAGCATTCACTGTCCATCCCATAGCAATCTGCTCCTATCATTCCCCTGACCCTCTTCTCACTGCAGTCATCAATAGCCTCCTTGTTGATTTAAAAAAAAAAATCAATGGACACTTTTCAACCCTTATCTTACTTTACACTTCTTTATAAATGTATACTTTCAGTAGCCCTCCTTGAAACTTTCTTCTCTTGTCTTCCATGAACCACTGATTTTCTTCCTGCCTGTTTGCTCCTTCCTCATCTCTCTTGTCTTCTACTCCTTTCCCCCTTTCTTAAATGCTGCTGTTAACCCTGAGTTCTGTCTAGGCTTCTTCTCTCTTCTTGTCCATTTGCTCATTCAGCAAATATTGAGGAAGTGCCTTTAACGTGCCAGGCACTCTTTGATCTCATCCACTCCATAACTTCAGATACCATCTAAATGCTGATCACTCTCAAATGTGTATCTTCAGTTCAGACCTCTCTACATTAAACCCACATACCCAGCCATGTTTGAATAACTCTACTTAGATGTCCCACAAGCCCTTCAAATTAAAAATGCCCAAAACTGAATTTCATCATTTTCATTTCCCTACCTGATCCTGTTTTTCCTCCTATATTCCCTGACTCAATGATTATTAGTACCATTTATTCATTTGTCCAAGCAAGAAACCTGGGAATCAACTTTGATTCTCCCTACCTACCCTTCCACGTCACATGTGTCACCACATTTGTAAGCCCTATACATTCTACCTCTTTGATTTTTGTTTCTAATTTGTCCCCCTTTCTTCATCTCTATCGCTACTGTCTTTGGTTCAGGCCATAGTTCTCACCTGAGTTATTATAATACCCTAATTTATTTTCTTACTTCTAGTCATGCCCACCTCTAATCCACTTTCTATATACTTGCTAGAGTAATCTCATTTCAACACGTTACCCTCTTAATTAAATCTTTCAGTGGCCCCCTACAGCTTTCAGGTTGAATTCCAAATCCTTTAACAAGTCATATAAGGACCTTCGGGATCTGACTCCTGCCTACCTCTCTTGCCTCATCTCTCACTGCTCACTTCTTTATCAGTGAAATCTCCAGTGCCACTCCCTAATCTTAAATATGACCAAAACCTGTTAATAGGAGTTACTTTAAGATTTCCCCAAACTAACATAATGTTTAACCAACATCTCTAAACTTCTGGTAGAGAAGAAGCTGAGAAATAGGAGCTCTATCATTCCACACACTTGTAATTTTTCCCATCAAATGTCAAGTTCCTTCTACCTGTTGCTTCAGATGATTAAGTTCAGCTCTCTGGGGATCAATATTAACAACAGGTTTGTTCTTGATTTTTCTTGCTCTGTCAGCATAGCGAAGAGTATTTAATGTTTCCTCTAGATTGGAGTCAGCAGGACTCACACAGGCTATCATAAGAGTGTGGCTGTTACCTCCTAGAGAATCTGAAAAAGAACAAGGGAAGGAAATGAAATCAAACAAGTAGGATGCAAGCAAAACTGTCCGGTTGGGTTGGTGACTTCAATCTCAGAGCTTTAAGAAAAAAATTCTTAAGTATCTACAAGTTTCCTATTGTGTCAATATAAAAACATTAAGATTTTTGTTGTATAAAATGATATAGTTTAGATCCTATTGCACGTGTCCTCGTTCTTAAGAGAGACTGTGACTTCAGCAGTTAATCAGGTTAAAACAAACAATAGAAACTTACTGGGCCAAGTAATTTAGGAGTCACTATCAGGATTAAAATTTCTTTGGATGTCCCCCCTAGGTAGATCTTAACTTCTTAGGGAATTCTTCTTATCAGCAGTAATAAAGGCAATAACTAAGTTCATTTTCAGGTACAAAGTACTAAGTACAGTTGACATGCTACATACAGATTTTTTGGCTCTCAAAGCCATATATGAAGACGTTTTTCCATTACCTTAGAAGCCTGCTTGCCAACAGGTCTCTCTCCTGTTTATCAACTAGACAGCTCTGTATGTAATAGTCCAAAAATCTGGCTTTCTACCTTTTCTATCTTTGCTTTCTCAGCACTATCATTCTGAGTTACTCTCTTATTTTTAGAGGCACTTTGGGCTTACCTTGAAGCAGTCGAGTCAACTTGGAATCTCTGTAGGGCACAAAGCCACCCTTTTTGTCATCTCCAAGAGCACTGATTACATTTCCCAAGCATAGGAGGCCTCGGTTAATATTAATACCTAATAGCAGGAAACAAAATTTAAATTGCTTGGTAACGTATACCCATGTTACCTGGGTAACATCTAACATATACCTATCCTGAGAAAGAGATAAGAAATAAAGACCCTATAGAAATATTAAGTCAGCAATCTTAAAGAAACCTCTTAATCTTGTTCACCTTTCTGAGAGTGCCTCTTTTTTTTTTTTTCCAAACAGAAAGCTTCATAGAAATGAAAAACAACAGTATTTAAAAATCTTTAGGGGCTTCCCTGGTGCCGCAGTGGTTGGGAGTCCGCCTGCCGATGCAGGGGACGCGGGTTCGTGCCCCGGTCTGGGAGGATCCCACATGCCGCGGAGCGGCTGGGCCCGTAAGCCATGGCCGCTGGGCCTGCGCGTCCGGAGCCTGTGCTCCGCAGCGGGAGGGGCCGCAGCAGTGAGGGGCCCGCGTACCGCAAAAAAAAAAAAAATCTTTAGTGTTCTTATCAGATATTCTTATGCTCTTTGGGAAACAGGCCATATTTTTCCTAGGTGGTATGGGTAGAAATGGGAATAAACATAATGCTGGTAGAAGTTGGTGATATCCACTCTGATATTTTACTTTCTTTCCTCTCTTCCTCTTTCAAACAGTTGGTCTTCCAGTTAAGCAAAGTTCAAAGGACAAAGGTGAATGTACAATTGAGACTGTTGGCACTTCTTGCCCTTTCCCATGGAAACAAAGCAGAGAGACAGATAACGATCATCATGACAATAACCACTTGTATAGTTATTTACAAGTGGTTATATATATTATCACACTTTTAATATACATTATCACACTTAATGCTTAAATTAATGCTGTGAAATTACATTAAAAGCTATTTTTTATTATTATCATTATTTTAACTATCATTTTCAGTTTATTGATGACAGAACTAGCTCAAAGGTTAAATGACTTGTCTAAGGTCAAGTGGTACCACTAGCGGGTAAGTGGTAGGCCTGAGATTCCATCTCAGGATTGCAGTCAAATCTTATGCTCTTTCTATTACACCACAATGAAATACCTTTCCTCTTATTGCTTTAGAGTCAAGGTTCTTTTCCACTTCTTAAATTCCAAGGTTTACTTTTTAAACATTGTAATAATCTCTGAGGTCCCTTGAAAGCCCCTGACCCTCCCATGGTTATGTTTATCATGGAAAGTCTATGTAGTATAATGGTTAAGTGCATGGGCAATGGTGTCAGATAGACCTAGGTTCTAATCCTGACTCTGTCACTGATTAGCTATGTGATTTTGGGTAAGTTCCTCTATAAAATGAGGCAAATCTACCCACCTTGTTAGGTTGTGGTGGGGAGTTAATAAGACACTTTATACAAAACAAAGTTAAATGATATACAAATGGCATCATTATTGTTAGTGCTGTACTACTTTACTTATTCAGCCGTACTTTGGATTGCCTATAACCTGAAACAATTATATCTACAAGATCCTGAACTCCAAAATTCCTCTCTGCATCCTACTACTATCCTTCCATTTCTTTCGTGGATCCTGTTCTTCACCCTTATTGTGGCTACAAATTTACTGACACCTTCTTTCTTTTTTCAGCTGCACCACGTAGCATGTGGGATCTGAATTTCCCGACCAGGGATCGAACCCACGCTCCCTGAAGTGGAAGTGCGGAGTCTTAACCATTGGACTGCCAGGGAAGTCCCTACTGACACTTTCTAATATTCCCAGTAGAGTAGTAGACTGGGCCTTAAACTACCTATTTCCTGCGGTCAATCATTTCAGTTATGTTTTCCCAAGCGCTCACTAGATCCATGACCTTCTGCCATTACCACCATGTCAATTCCCAGGCCTAGGTTAAGCAACTGTGTGTGTGAGTGTGTGTGTGTGTGTGTGTGTGTGCACGTGCACGCGTGTGTGTAAGTTTCTGAAAGTCACATAACGAAATGGACTGGATCCATCCATTATAAAACACGCTATCTGACCTTGGCTGAACCCTTGGTCAATAGACAATCTTCTCTTCTTCATTCTTCCTTCACCACAGCACCTATTCTAAACACTCATCATTTCCAAGACTGGAAATCTACCTTCACTCTATTAGTAGATGACTTCAACAAATACATTATGGTGATCAATTATTCACAAGGGCTCCCTAACCTTCCCTCTCCTCACTTCACAGTCTTTCCTTTGCTGTTACTGATTCCTTTGTCCTTCTCCTTGTTTCAGAGGAGGAAATAACTACCTTTATTTTCCCTTCAGCCTCTGCCAGTGTTTCTATTCCCTCCATTTTCTCAGGGACCCTGGATCCCTCAATCTTCCCCCTCCCTCTTAGATCTTCAATTTATTTTTCCTTCACAAATTACTTCTTTTCAGTCTATACACATGCTCAAATCTCCCCAACCTAAAGCAAAAACAATTCCCTCAAGCAACTATCTCTTTCTTTTCCCTTTATTGCAAGTTGGAAGGGGTACCATTTTTCAGGGCCACTTATCCCATTCAGGATGTGAAGGAGATCCTGCTGAGATTGATCAAACCTCACCAATGCCTGTACTAATCCTCATATTAGTTCACTCCTTTCTCTTCTTTCCCCCTTTTAGCCAAACAGAACATTGTGCCATCTTATTGGCCCATATCCCATCTAGGATGTGAAGGAGAGACTGCTGAGGTTTTTCAAATCTGCTGAGCAAAATGTCCATCTATAGTTCCACAGGAACAACAATAAATGTCCAGATGAGCCCTGAGAAGAAATTATGGCTACTGAGATCTAAGCAAGAAACACAGACTTAAGGATAAAAAGGCAGATTTTTTTTTCCTTCAAATGAGAGTTGGAGTTTTGGAATAGACAAATGTCTCTTTGGAAAGAAATCATCACAAAACAGCATTTGATTTTCCTGTTTTTAAGAGAAAATTCTTGACATGGTTGGAGATTATATATCATAAAGACTGGTAAGAACATGTCTGCAGAGACTTAAAAGTTCTAATCAAGGATGGCTATGGAGAAAATGCCCAGATAAAATTATAAGACCAGAAGTTCCTCTTCTCTCTAAAAGACTGAGAACAGACCAAGTGAGGAGAGGATCAAGAATACTACTTAACAGCTTCGGGTATTTGTTCACTAGGGCAACAAATAAATAAAAAAGTAGAGATTTTAACTTTAAAAAGGGACTAGAACTTCACAAGTATCATGGAGGCACGTTATAATTGGTTTCACAACTAGAATAAAAGGGTATATTGGTAACAGGAGAGAAAAACGAGGCAGAAGAGAAACGAAGCAGCTCTATATGCAGCAGCTCTCAACTGGGGACAATTTTGCTTCCTGCAGGACATTTGGCAATATCTGGAGACATTTTGGTTGTCACAACCTGTGAGGTCAGGGGGAGTGCTACTGGCATCTAGTGGGTAGAGGGCAAGGATACCACTAAACACCCTACAATGCCCTGGACAGTCCCTGCCCCCCAATATTGTTTGACCCAAAATGTCAATAGTGCCACAGCTGAGAAATCCTGCTCTATATGTGAAGAAAATATGTATGAGCCTAAGGCAGGTAGCACAGCCAAGAAGATTAGGGTGAAAAACAGAAGTAATGTGATAGTATAGATATGGTCTGCCTAGCTAGAAGGGGAATGATCTATTACTGCACTAGATCACAAGACGTACAGGAGTAACTACTAAGAGGGGATAGAGTGGAAAGGAACTTGACTGGGAGATAGAATCTTAGTTCAAACTCTGCCTCTCCCACTTATCAATGTGTGTGACCTTGGACAAGCCACTAAAACTTTCCTTTATCCATAAAACAGGTGTAACACATACCTTACCTCATGAGGCTATGATAAAAATCAAATGTGATCTATAAAGTGCTACCTACATGTAAGTTATTATTAATAGGATAGAGGAACTTAGATAATCTGGATATTTGCTAAGTTACATGACAGTGAAAGCAGAGCACCCAAAAAATTCCTTATCTACTCTGATGACAATTTCTTCACCAAAAAGATACTGCAAGTGAAGAAGGAAATGGCAGTATCTTGAAGTTGGCCTTCAAGTTGACACACATGGAAGAACTGATTATGTAAGTAAAATGATGAGAATCTGTTTGTAGGGGACCGAGGTGCATGGTCAGACATCAGTATGCTAAGAAAGGTAAGAAAATGTATCTCTAAAATTCAGGAAAAAAGATAGTTAAGTTTCTGGTACAGAAAGTCTAAAAGGGGAAAAGTATGAAAGGCTTTCAAAAAATAAAATTGTAATTATCTAGGCACATATTATTCCAATAAAAAATTGATATAGCTTCATAGGAACCAATGTAACAAATAAAATTATATACAAAAAGAACACAGAGGGCATTAGAGGAAATTCTGTTCAAACACAGGAGACTGACCACCAGCGTTTCTTTCCCCCCTAAGATGCCACTAAAAGGAATTTAAAAAGTAACAACCCATAAGATCACAGAGCACAGGAGAGGAAATATCCGTAGACAAGAGGTTTCAATGTGTTTTTAGAGCACAGGTAGAGAAGCAATAACTGACTCAGCAAGATGGAGGAGCCTCAATCTAAAGTGCCTGCAGGGGCTTCCCTGGTGGCTCAGTGGTTGAGAATCCACCTGCCGATGCAGGGGACACGGGTTCATGCCCCGGTC
>NC_041234.1:47945598-47956924 GCF_002837175.3 Physeter macrocephalus | reverse complement strand
GCTGAGCCTGCGCGTCCGGAGCCTGTGCCCCGCAACGGGAGAGGCCACGACAGTGAGAGGCCCGCGTACCGCAAAAAAAAAAAAAAATAAAAAAAAAAATAAATAAATAAATAAATAAAGTGCCTGCAGAGGGACAATAATGACCACGACAGTGATAATAACAGCTAAGTTTATATAGTGTTTACTATGAGCCAGATACTGTTATAGGAACTTTATACTTATTACCTTACTTAATCCTCACAATAGTCCTATAAAGTGTGCGTCAAGTATGATTATCTGTGTTGACAGATATGAGAGCTGAGGCACAAAGAGATTAGGTAACTTGCCTAAGGTCACATAGCTAATAAGTGGCAGAGTCAGGATTCAGATGGAGGCAGTCTGGCTCCCAAGCCCATGATCTTAACCTCTCTGCTCTATGGAAATGAGCAAATTTGCTCACTTAGAGGCACCAGGTACCTTGGAAAAGAGGAGAGACTTGAGGCTGAAAAGACGGGGTTGGTAGAAAATATATTTAAAGAAAGCCTGAACTCTCACGTCACCCCTCCAGAGCCATGTGACTACTGTGTCCCCCATTCTCAATCATTCCCAGTCTACTTAATGGGGTAGTTTTTCCAATACCCACCCATTAAATGTTGGTATTCTCTTGGGACTGTCTTAGGCTCTTTGCTTACTATATATACGCTTCCTGGGCTATCTCATCCTTGCCTAGAGTTCCAATAAACACCTATATTAATGACTCCTTCAAATTCCCATCTCCAAACCAGACCTCCTTCCTATTGTCCAAAGCTATATTTTGTCTGCCTACTGAATAACCTCCAGTGGGCTGTGCCCATGTGGCATTGCATAACACAGACTTGAACAACACAGAATTCATCTTTCAGTGCAAATCTATTTCACTTCCAGCACTGTTCCTTTTCATTGTCTCACCACCTAACCAGTCATCCAACAAACAAACCTGCGACATCCTGGACTCTCCCTCTTTTCTCACCCCACACATCTGAGTCCTTATCATCATTTAGTGAATATGTTCAATATTCTAGGCACTGTGCTAGGCATTAGAGGTAGAAAGATGAATAAGTCACAATCCCTACTCTCGAGGAGTTAAAAATCTAAAGGGAGATAGATAGACACACCAACAAAAACTATTTGCAAATATAATGTTAAAGGAAAAGGTAAGTATAGTAAAAATGGGTTCTCATAGGAGTGGGAATTGAAAATTTGAGCTGAACTGGGAAGAATGACTAGGACAATGCTGATGGAGGAGGGAAGAGTAGGAAAGAAGAATGTAAGGTCATTCCAGGCAGAGAAGTAACATATGTCAAGGCACATATTTGTGAGACAGCATCATACATTTAGGAACTACAGAGAGTTCAACAGGAAAATAATGCAAGTTATGAGATAGAGACTAACAAATAATGAGGCCAAAGGACAGTTAGGGACAGATCATAAAGAGCATGAAAGATATGTCATGCTCAGGTATTTGTGTTTATCCTGTAGGACAGTGGTTTTCAAATTGTGTTGCTCAGAACCTTAGGGATACTTTAGGGAACCGCAAAAATACTGCAGAGTTTCTGCAAATGTAATTTGGATTTTGTTTTAAAAATTATTTCTATTGTGGTAAAATATATATAACATAAAATGCACCATTTTAACAGTTTTTAAGTGTATAGTTCAGTGGCATCAAGTACATTCACACTGTTGTGCAACCATCACCGCTATTTAACGTTATTTTAACTATTTTTAAAACTGCATTTAAGGGACTTCCCTGGTGGTCCAGTGGTAAACAATCCGCCTTCCAATGCAGGGGACATGGGTTCGATCCCTGGTTGGGGCACTAAGATCCCACATGCCACGGGGCAACTAAGCCCGCACGCCACAACTACTGAGCCCCTGTGCCTCAATCAGAGAGCCTGCCTGCTGCAAACTACAGAGCCCATGTGCTCTGGAGCCCACACACCGCAACTAGAGAGAGAAAAACCTGCACGCCACAACTAGAGAGAAGCCTGCGTGTCGCAATGAAGATCCCGCATGCCGCAACGAAAGATCCCACATGCCACAACTAAGACCCGATGCATCAAAAACAAAAAACAAAAAAACCCTGTATTGTTTTTTAAAAAACTGCATTTAAATGGCTCATTCCAATGTGCTATAAAGCAAATCTTTTTTAAAAAATAGATCTTTATTGGAGTCTAACTGCTTCACAATACTGTGTTAGAATCTACCGACACATTATCTTGTGCAGCAAGGTTAATTAATTTTTCTGCAGTCTTTGAAAATACCTCTATTATTTGTACATATGTTCGAAGTTTTTGCAAATGTGCAATTTAAGGTTGTGGCTTTGCATGAGACTTTTGCCCAGTTCACATGCACACTCACAGAAAACTGTACAGATAATTATACCACTGTAGCACATGAGCTTGGACTGAAACACCAGACAGAGGCAGTTACTCAGTTCATGTGCTCATCACTGCGTCATAGTCGGTTGTGTGGTACCAAATGAATATGAAACTCAACATGTTATGATATACTATTAAAGATGGTTTCACAAACTAATTGTCCATTGATGGATGAATGAATAAAGAAAATGTGGTACACACAGAGAGAGAAATATTATTCAGCCACAAAAAAGAAGAAAATCCTGCCTTTTGCAACATAGATGGACCCTGAGGGCATCATGCTGAGTGAAATAAATCAGATGGAGAAAGACAAATACTGTGTGTCCTCACCTTATATGTGGAATTAAAAGAAAGCTGAACTCATAGAGAGTAGAAAAGTGGCTGCCAGAGGCTGAGGGGCGGGGGAAATGGGAAGATGCTGGTCAAAGAGTACAAACATCCAGCTATTAGATGAATAACTTCTGGGTATCTCAAGTACAGCATGGTGACTATAATCAACAGTACTGTATTATGTACTTGATGGTTGTTAAGAGACTAAGTCTTTTTTTAATTAAAAAAGTTTATTGAGATAACGTTGGTTTATATCATTATATGTTTCATGTGCACACTACATTTCTACTTCTATATGTCCTACAGTATGCTCACCACCAAAGTTTTAGTTTCCATCCATCACTATACAGTTGATTCCCTTTACCCATTTCATCTTTCCCCAACCCCTTCCCCTCTGGTAACCACTACTTTGTTGTAAGGGAGTAAAGCTTAAATGTTCTCACCACACACACACACAAACAGTAATCATGTGAGGGGATGGAGGTGTTAACCAACCTTATTTTGGTAATCATTTCACAACATATACATGTGTCAAATCATCACACTGTACACCCTAAACATAACATATGTTATATGTCAAGAATATCTCAATAAAGCTGGAAAAAAAAAAGAAAATGTGATGGTGCATATGAAGCACTTAGCCAGTGGCACTCAAAAAAAAAAAGATGGTTTCAGTGCTTCTTGTAAGCTTTGTGTCTTGTTAGACATTTATGATTATTATATAACATATTAGGAAATATATCGTTAGCAATCCAACATTGAATTTAAATGTCCTATCACTCCTCACTGAAGCTCCTAGATCAGTTTAATAATTGAAGAGATTGTAAAGTGGGCTGTTAAAAAATGTTTACAACTCATAATTATGTATTAGTATGAATCAGGATTTTCTTGATAATGTGTGACAAGAAAAAAATATAGAAAAAATAGATACAAAACCTTAAATAAGACTGTAGCTGTCATCCAGAATCCCCATCATGTTATATACTAAGAACTAAGAATGTTCACTGGAGCTAGTGTGTAATAGCAAAAGTCTGGAACCAACCTAAATGTTTATCAATAGGGGAATGGTATAATAAATACAGTGGCATATCTATACAATATATGGACATGAAAAAGAATACAGTAGAGATGTATATACTGATATGGAACAATCTCCATAAATACAGGGTAGATTAGAACAGAGTGCATAGTATGCTTCCATTATACAGAAAGAGAGAATGTCTAAAGACATAGACTAGGGATTTGGGGAAAGAGAAGAAGTTACTTTTCATTATACTGCATTAAAAAAAAACTTTTTGTTTTGAAATAATTATAGACTCACAGGAAGCTGCAAAAGAAATGTACAGCAAGGTCTTGTGCACCATTCACCCAGCCTCCCCCAATGGTAACATCTCACATAACCATAGTACAATATCAGAACCAGGAAATTAACATTGGCACAATCCCCAGATGTTATTCAGATGTGACCAATTTTTACACGTATTCTGTGTGTGTGTGTGCGTGTAGTTCTGTGTAATTTTATTACATGTATAACTTCATGTAATGATCACCAAAATCAAGATATAGAACTGTACTATCATCACAAGGCTCTCTTGTGCTGCCCTTTATAGGCACACCTACCTCTTCACCCTCCAATCCCTAACCCCTGGCAATCATTAAGCTTTCTCCCCTATAATTTTGTTATTTCAAGAATGTATAAATGGCATATACAGTATGTAACCTTTTGAGACTAGCCTTTTTTTTCACTCAGCATAATAATAATCCATCCAAGGAGTCTGTTTTAAGTTTACATTTTTTAAAATATTTATTTATTTATTTATTTATTTTTGTGGTACGCAGTCCTCTCACTGTTGTGGCCTCTCCCGTTGCGGAGCACAGGCTCCGGACACGCAGTCTCAGAGGCCATGGCTCACGGGCCCAGCCGCCCCGTGGAATGTGGGATCTTCCCGGACCAGGGCACGAACCCGTGTCCCCTGCATCAGCAGGCGGATTCTCAACCACTGCGCCACCAGGGAAGCCCCAAGGAGTCTGTTTTAATAGTTCATTCCTTTTTACTGCTAAATAATATTACATGACATGGATGTACCACAGTTTGTTTAACCATTCATTCACCTGCTGGTGGACATCTGAGTTGTTTCCAGTTTTTGGTTATTACAAATAGAGCAGCTATGAACATTTGCGTACAGGTTTTTGGGTGAACATACACTTTTTCTGGAATAAATGTCCAATAGTGCAATGTATGAGAAATTCAATTTCACCACATTCTTGCCAGCATTTGATATTGTTACTCTTTCTTCTTTTAGCTATTCTGAGAGGTGTACAGTGAAATCTCCTTGTGGTTTTCACTTGTATTTCCTTAATGACTAAGGATGTTGAACATCTTTTCATGTGCTTATTGCCATTTGTATATCCTCTTCAGTGAAATATCTGCTTGTGTCTTGCTCATCTTCTAGTTGGATTATTTTTTACTATCGAGTTTTGAGAGTTCTTCATATATTCTAGATACAAGTCCTTTGCTGGATGTACTGCATTTTTTTACCATGAAAAATTTTATGATATGCAATATACAGAAAGAAATTGTGATCATAAAAACAGCTATAATATTCTTATTGTTTGAAGATTGACCTACTCAATGTTATAAATTTGAACTTACAAAATAAATTTATGTGAATTTAAAATCTGTTTTTTAATTTATTTCAACTGTTAGAATTTGTTTTAAGACTTCATTTTAAAAAGAGTTCCTCTGCTTTAAAAAGAAGGCAGATTAAAAACATCTATTGTAGATGATGGACACAAATGAAAGGTTTTAACGAAGGAATAAACATGATCAAATTTAGATATCAGGAATATTACTTTGGTAGTCATTTGGAAGGCAGATTTGGGAGTAAGAAACTGGTGTTTAAGAAACCATTTAGGAGGTTATTATTTTTTTTTTTTTTGAGGAAAAGATGGACAATTTAATATATTCTGTTGGGGAAGATGGCTATCCATATGGAAAAACATAAAACTAAGTTGCTACCTCACACCACACGTAGTTATAAATTCCAGACAGATTTAAGACTTTTTTTTAAAGAAGAAAACATAGGAGAAATGCCTTTATGTCTGTATGACTACACTGAAATTCTATTTATATAAAAAACCCAACATTTTATATGACAAAAGACATCATACACTTAGTAAAGAGATGTGCCACCGATGGGACAAAATATTTGGAACTCATAAAACTGACCACTTACGTCCAGAATATATGAACTCCCTCTCCCAATTAATTTTCTAAAAAGTCAATAGGAAAACAAGCAAAGTATTTGAGTTGGCAATTCACAGAATTTAACAGATAAAAATATAGGACATATAAAACACAAATGAGTTTTTAGTATAATTATGTCCTGTGTTTCCTGTATTCCTAGTATATCCGTGTCCTGGGCTTCCTGTGGTTTACTTGGCAACTTTACTGAAAAGACACTCAACCTTACTAGAAATCAAAACATACAAATTACAACAACAATAAAATGTTGCATCCATCAATTTAGCAAAAATGATCAAATTAATAATATTTGCTGGTGGGTGTGTAAAAGGGTACAAGCTCCTTAGAGAGGATTTTGCAATACCTACTCAAGTAAAAAACGTTCATTACAATATGACCCAACAATTCTACTTCTGGGTGTCTATCAAGAAACTTTCTCATCAGTGCATAAAGAGACATGTACAAGGATGTAATTTTAATAGTTCAGTTGAGCGACCTCTAAGGACTGGAACCATGGGAGAGGAATGAAGGAGACAGAAGGTGTTTAAGACATAAATGTGACATGACCAAAAGACCTTTTGGATGTGGGAGATGAGAAAGAAAGAGGATGAATACAACATGTACTCATATTCCAGGAATAAGGCAGATATTCATATATCCGGCCAGACAACAGTTATGGAATGCCTACTGTGTGTCAGACACAGTCTTAGCATAGGTGGCAAGAAAATACGAACTGGTCACTACCTTCAAGGAAATCAAAGTTTAATGAAAAAAAAGACAAATATAATTACAGTGAAAAGGGAGAATGCTGTGAGACGTGGTAGGGTGACAACTGACTGGGAAGGGAGATAATCTTCTATATCATGATAAGGCTTTGGATTACAGGCTTTTAGGTAAATGCATTTGTCAAAATTCAGCTACAATACACTTAAAATTTGTGCTTTTCATTGTAGATTTTACATTAAAAATCTAAAGAAATATTAAACTCCAGTTAATACGTAAGCTTAAGAATTTGGGAGAAAGTGCACTAATGTGTGCAATTTGCTTTAAAAATGTGTTTTAAAAAGGAATGTGGATTAATGAGTGGATAAATGGACAGATATAAAGCAAATATAGTAAAATATTAATGGCGGAATCCAGATGCTAGGTGTAGGGATGTTCCTGTATAATCTTTCAACTTTGTTGTATCTTTGAAAATTTTCATAATAAAGTGTTAGGAAAAAACACTATGGGAGCACCAACTGATGGAAAGACTTGGACCCAAAATAGAGGTTTCATAGGTGGGTGACATCTGAACTGTGAATTGAAATATTAGTAGGCATTACGGGTCAGACCAAAAGGGAAAAAGAACTCAGGCATTCAATGAGGGCCTATGATGACATGTCTGGCACTATGCCAGGCCCCTGGGGTTCAAAGATGAATAAGACATAGTTCCCCCTTTTGATTAGTTTGCTGTCTACTGGGAGTCAGCCAGGCAAGGTGATGACTGTAGTACAGAGTTGGGGTAGTGTTTGTGTAGGAAAGAGGTAAGCACTAGATGAGGGAGGTGGGAGTGGAAGGAATTGGAGGGGGTCAAAGGACTGGAGGTGGTTCAAGGGGATGAAATTGGAGCTGAGTGGTGAAGGGCGAAATAGAATTAGCCACGTGAAGACAGAGGGAAGGCATTTATAGCAGAGGGAGCAGGATGTACAAAGACGCATAGACAAGCGAGAACGTGGCACACTTAGTATGGCTAGGCAGATTCTGACGAAGGGCTTAGGAGAGGGGAAGCTAGCCAGGTAGACAAGGCTAGAGCACAAAGGCCTTGCTAAGCAGCGTGGCACAAAGTGAGGAGCTCTGAAAAGAGCTCTAAGCAGGGATATCCCGTTTAGGGAGAACATGCTGTTGCTGATTGGTAGATAACTTGAACAGGTGCCTGACTGAAGATAAGGAATCCAGTTGGAAAGCATGCTATAAGCTAACGATGAAGGCCTGAACGAAGGTAGTGGTAGTAGGGTTAGAGAAAAGAAAGTGACTTGAGAGATGAGAAAGTAAGACTGACAGGACTTGGTGACTGATGGGATTGGGAAGAGGAGTCAGAGTGAAGGAAGAGTATGGAGTGATGCCCTGGTTTCTGGCTTGGGTGACTGGGGGAATGTTGATATTATTGAATACAGGTAATGGAGGGGCAGGTTTAACAGAGGCAGGGAAGGATGGGGAGTTCAGTTTCAGATACGTGGAATGGGAGGTACCTGTGGGACATTCATGAGATGCCCCACAGTCAACTACATTTATAGGCTGAAATGTAGATGTAAGATATGGGCAGGAGATAGAGGTTTGGGATCAGCAGCATATGGGTAGGAGCTATAGGCATCTAAGTGAGCGAGACCACTTAAGGTGGTGCAGAGGGAGCAAGGTGATGGGCTTGAACAGCGGGACGAGAAAGAAAAAAATCCCAGGACAGAACCTGGGCTATGTTTCAAGTATGGGTGGGTGGAATAAGAGGAGCCTGAGAAAGAGTCCACAGAAAAGTAAGAGGAAACCCAGGAGAGGGTAGTGTCACAGATCCATGGGAGGAATGAGACTGTCCAGAAGAAGGGGCAGGGTGTCAGACACAGTGGAGTCACCAAGTAAGAGAAGGACTGAAAAGAGCCTAATGGATTCAGTTATTCAGGTCATTGGCTGATCTCGGCAGGGACAGTTTCAATGGGATGAGGATGGAGGGCTGCCAAAAAAAGCAGAGTGAAAGGAAAAGGGAAAAGAGCAGTAGTATGAGGAGGATCAAGGATTTTGTTTGTTTTAAAATGGGAGAAACACATTGGTATGCTTCTATGCTGAGCGAGAAAAGTCAGTAGAGAAGGAAAGGTTAAAAACACAGGAGGAACAGGGGTGCTTGATGAAACCAGGTTTCTGAGGCAGTAGGGAAAAGAAAAAACCCAGCATATACAACAGCACAGAGATCTGAAACAACAGTACTGTTTGGAAAGCAATGAGTAGACTGCTGTGGCTGGATCCCTGAAGTTTGTGGGGAAGTGTTGGGAGATGAAGCTGGAAATACAGATGGGCCAGAAAATGACCAGATAGCCTCCTGGTACTACAGAATTTTAGAGGAGAAGAAATACATTAGAAGACGAAATGGTTACAAAAGGTGACATCAAAAACCTCAAGACTTAAGTTGGACCTTGAAAGATGGCTATGTTGTAGATAGTTTGGTGGGGGATGGGGAGAATGACTTCACTCTTGGAGAGAAGAGGAGACAGCTATGATGAAAGTACACAGAAGCCAGAATTAGCAGGGCATGTTGTGGAGGCCATGTAGCTGGAGAGGAGAGTGTGGGCAGGAAAGCTGTGAAAGACAGCTGAGGAGGTAACATGGGATCAGGGTACAAAGGTTCTGGAAGGCCTAGCTACGGTTTTTCAACTTCATCCTATAAGCAGTGATGTGCCACTTAGTTTCTAAGCAGGGGAGGTGTCATGGACAAAGTGGTATTTTAAGAAGATTAACATGGCCATGGTACTTAGAAGGAATGCCTCCTAGGAGTGAAAGTGTTAGGAGGCTCCTGACTAGGTGGGCTAGGTAAGGCACGGACTTTGCAGAGGCAGGAGGAACAGACTGGAAGTGGGTGAACCTCCACAATATTGCTAAGGAAGAACTAACAGCAGGTGATGGGTACTCATTCCTTGTCAAGGAAATCATTCTGAGTACAATAATTAGCATATTATTAGGAAAAGGAAGAAGAAAAGCAAAAGAGACTGAAAAGGAATAGTTTGAGTTAAGAAAAGAACTAGGAAAGTGAACATTCACAAACCAGAAGAGTTTCAAGAAGGGTATGTTCAAGTGTCAAAGCCACAGAAAAGTCAGGTAAGATGGACACTAAAAATAACCAATTCATTTTGGTAATAAAGATATCAATGGTGGAGGAGACCTTCAAGATGGTGGAGGAGTAAGATGTGGAGATAACCTACCTCCCCACAAATGCATCAGAAATACATCTACATGTGGAACAACCCCTACAGAACACCTACTGAACGCTGGCAGAAGACCTCAGACCTCCCAAAAGGCAAGAAACTCCCCACATACCTGGGTAGGGCAAAAGAAAAAAGACAAAACAGAGACAAAAGAATAGGGATGGGACCTGCACCACTGGGAGGGAGCTGTGAAGGAGGAAAGGTTTCCAAACACTAGAAGCCCCTTCTCGGGCGGAGACTGCGGGTGGCGGAGGGGGGAAGCTTTGGAGCCGCGGAGGAGAACACAGCAACAGGGGTGCAGAGGGCAAAGCGGAGAGATTCCTGCACAAAGCATTGGTGCTGACCAGCACTCAGCAGCCCAAGAGGTTTGCCTGCTCACCCGCCAGGACAGGTGGGGGCTGGGAGCTGAAGCTCGGGCTTCGGAGGTCAGATCCCAGGGAGAGGACTGGGGTTGGCTGCATGAACACAGCCTAAAGGGGGCTAGTGTGCCACAGCTAGCCAGGAGGGAGTCCAGGAAAATGTCTGGAACTGCCTAAGAGGCAAGACACCATTGTTTCAGGGTGTGCGAGGAGAGGGGATTAGGAGCACCACCTAAAGGAGCTCCAGAGACGGGTGCAAGCCGTGGCTATCAGCGCGGACCCCAGAGAAAGGCATGAAACGGTAAGGCTGCTGCTGCAGCCACCAAGAAGCCTGTGTGGAAGCACAGGTCACTATCCACACCTCCACTCCCAGAAGCCTCTGCAGCCCGCCACTGCCAGGGTCCCCTGATCCAGGGATACCTTCCTTGGGAGAACACACGGCGTGCCTCAGGCTGTTGTAATGTCATGTTGGCCTCTGCCACCGCAGGCTCACCACGCATTCCGTACCCCTCCCCACCCCAGCCTGAGTGAGCCAGAGCCCCCGAATCAGCTGCTACTTTAACCGCGTCCTGTCTGAGTGAAGAACAGACGCCTTCAGGAGACCTACGTGCAGAGGCAGGGCCAGATCCAAAGCTGAACCCCAGGAGCTGTGCGAACAAGGAAGAGAAAGGGAAATATCTCCCAGCAGCCTCAGGAGCAGCGGATTAAATCTCCACAATCTACTTGATGTACCCTGCATCTGTGGAATACCTGAATAGACAACGAATCATCCCAAAATTGAGGCGGTGGACTTTGGGAGCAACTGTAGACTTGGGGTTTGCTTTCTGCATCTAATTTATTTCTGATTTTATGTTTACCTTAGTTTAGTATTTAGAGTTTATTATAATTGGTAGATTTGTTTATTGATTTGGTCACTCTCTACCTTTATTTTTTTATATATACAGATATATATATATATATATTCTTTCCTTTTTCTCTTTTTGTGAGTGTGTATGTGTATGCTTCTTCATGTGATTTTGTCTGTATGGCTTTGCTTTTACCATTTGTCCT
>NC_041234.1:47941769-47945528 GCF_002837175.3 Physeter macrocephalus | reverse complement strand
GCTTTGCTTTTACCATTTGTCCTAGGGTTCTGTCTGTCCGTTTTTTTTTTTTAGTATAGTTTTTAGCACCTGTTATCATTGGTGGATTTGTTTTTTGGTTTGGTTGCTCTCTTCTTTCTTTCTTTCTTTTTTCTTTTTTTATTACTTTTCAATTTTTTAAAAATAATTCTTTAAAATACTTTATTTTAATAACTTCCTTTTCCTCTCTCTCTCCCTCCCTCCCTTCCTTTCTTTTTTTCTCCCTTTTCTTCTGAGCCGTGTGGCTCACAGGGTATTGGTGCTCCAGCCGGGTGTCAGGCCTGTGCCTCTGAGGTGGGAGAGCCGAGTTCAGGACATTGGTCCATCAGAGACCTACCGGCTCAACGTACTATCAAATGGCGAAAGCTCTCCCAGAGATCTCCGCCTCAACGCTAAGACCAGCTCCACTCAACGACCAGCAAGCTACACTGCTGGACACCCTATGCCAAACAACTAGCAAGACAGGAAAAAAACCCCACCCATAAGCAGAGAGGCTGCCTAAAATCAAAATAAGTTCACCATCTCCCCAAAACACACAACTGGATGCAGTCCTGCTCACCAGAAAGACAAGATCCAGCATCATCCATCAGAACACAGTCACCAGTCCCCTGAACCAGGAAGCCTACACAACCCGCTGAACCAACTTAGCCACTGGGGGCAGACACCAAAAGCAACAGGAACTACAAACCTACAGCCTGTGAAAAGGAGACCCCAAAAACAGTAAGTTAAGCAAAATGAGAAGACAGAGAAACACACAGCAGATGAAGGAGCAAGGAAAAACCCACAAGACGACAGAAATGAAGAGGAAATAGGCAGTCTACCTGAAAAAGAATTCGGAGTAATGATAGTAAAAATGACCCAAAATCTTGGAAGCAGAATGGAGAAAATACAAGAAACGTTTAACGAGGACCCAGAAAAACTAAAGATCAAAAAAACAATAATGAACAACACAGTAAATGAAATTTAAAATTCTCTACGAAGAAACAATAGCAGAAAAACTGGGGCAGAAGAACGGATAAGTGACGTGGAAGATAAAATAGTGGAAATAACTACAGCAGAGCAGAATAAAGAAAAAAGAATGAAAAGAATTGAGGACAGTCTCAGAGATCTCTGGGACAACATTAAATGCACCAATATTCGAATTATAGGGGTCCCAGAAAAAGAAGAGAAAAAAAAAAGGGACTGAGAAAATATCTGAAGACATTATAGTTGAAAACTTCCCTAATATGGGAAAGGAAATACTCAATCAAGTCCAGGAAGTGCAGAAAGTCCCATACAGGATAAATCCAAGGAGAAACATGCTGACACATATTAGTCAAACTATCAAAAATTAAATACAAAGAAAACATATTAAAAGCAGCAAGGGAAAAACAACAAATAACATACAAGGGAATCCCCATAAGGTTAACAGCTGATCTTTCAGCAGAAACTCTGCAAGCCAGAAGGGAGTGGCAGGACATATATAAAGTGATGAAAGGGAAAAACCTACACCAAGATTACTCTACCCAGCAAGGATCTCATTCAGATTTGATGGAGAAATTAAAACCTTTACAGACAAGCAAAAGCTAAAAGAATTCAGCACCACCAAAACAGCTTTACAACAAATGCTAAAGGAACTTCTCTAGGCAGGAAACACAAGAGAAGGAAAAGACCTACAATAACAAACTCAGAACAATTAAGGAAATGGTAATAGGAACATACATATTGATAATTACCTTAAATGTCAATGGATTAAATGCTCCAACCAAAAGACACAGACTGGTGGAATGGATACAAAAACAAGACCCGTATATATGCTGTCTACAAGAGACTTACCTCAGACCTAGGGACACATACAGACTGAAAGTGAGGGGATGGAAAAAGATATTCCATGCAAATGGAAGCCAAAAGAAAGCTGGAGAAGCAATTCTCATATCAGACAAAATAGACTTTAAAATAAAGACTATTACAAGAGACAAAAAGGACACTACATAATGATCAAGGGATCAATCCAAGGAGAAGATATAACAATTGTAAATATTTATGCACCCAACACAGGAGCACCTCCATACATAAGGCAAATGCTAACAGCCATAAAAGGGGAGATCGACAGTAACACAATCATAGTAGGGGACTTTAACACCCCACTTTCACCAATGGACAGATCATCCAAAATGAAAATAAATAAGGAAATATAAGCTTTAAATGATACATTAAAAATGATGGACTTAAGTGATATTTATGGGATATTCCATCCAAAAACAACAGAATACAGTTTCTTCTCAAGTGCTCAGGGACCATTCTCCAGGATACATCATATCTTGGGTCACAAATCAAGCCTTGGTAAATTTAAGAAAATGGAAATCGTATCAAGTATCTTTTCCAACCACAACACTATGACACTAGATATCAACTACAGAACAATACAATCCTAACTCAAGAAATAAGAAACACCTCAAATAAACAACCTAAACTTACACCTAAAGCAATTAGAGAAAGAGGAACAAAAATACCCCAAAGTTAGCAGAAGGAAGGAAATCATAAAGATCAGATCAGAAACAAATGAAAAAGAAATGAAGGAAACAATAGCTAAGGTCAATAAAACTAAAACTGGTTCTTAGAGGAAATAAACAAAATTGATAAACCATTAGCCAGACTCAACAAGAGAAAAAGGGAGAAGACTCAAATCAATAGAATTAGAAATGAAAAAGGAGAAGTAACAACTGACACTGCAGAAATACAAAGGATCATGAGAGATTACTACAAGCAACTATATGCCAATAAAATGGACAACGTGGAAGAAATGGACAAATTCTTAAAAAAGCACAACCTTCCGAGACTGAACCAGGAAGAAATAGAAAATATAAACAGACCAATCACAAGTGCTGAAATTGAGACTGTTATGAAAAATCTTCCAACAAACAAAAGCCCAGGACCAGATGGTTTCACAGGCGAATTGTATCACACATTTAGAGAAGAGCTAACACCTATCCTTCTCAAACTCTTCCAAACTATAGCAGAGGGAGGAACACTCCCAAACTCATTGTACAAGGCCACCATCATCCTGATGCCCAAACCAGACAAAGATGTGACAAAGAAAGAAAACTACAGGCCAAAATCACTGATGAAAGCACATGCAAAAATCATCAACAAAATACTAGCAAACAGAATCCAACAGCACATTAAAAGGATCATTCACCATGATCAAGTGGGGTTTATCCCAGGAATGCAAGGATTATTCAGTATATGCAAATCAATGTGATAAACCATATTAACACACTGAAGGAGAAAAACCATATGATCCTCTCAATACATGCAGAAAAAAGCTTTTGACAAAATTCACCACCATTTATGATAAAAACCCTCCAGAAAGTAGGCATAGAGGGAACTTACCTCAACATAATAAAGGCCATATATGACAAACCCACAGCCAACATCATTCTCCGTGGCGAAAAACTGAAATCGTTTCCTCTAAGATCAGGAACAAGACAAGGTTGTCCACTCTCACCACTATTATTCAACACAGTTTTGGAAGTTTTAGACACAGCACTCAAGAAGAAAAAGAAATAAAAGGAATCCAAATCAGAAAAGAAGAAGTAAAGCTGTCACTGTTTGCAGATGACATACTATACATAGAGAATCCTAAAGATGCTACCAGAAAACTACTAGAGCTAATCAATGAATTTGGTAAAGTAGCAGGATACAAAATTAATGCACAGAAATCTCTAGCATTCCTATACACTAATGATGAAAAATCTGAAA
>NC_041234.1:47940736-47941291 GCF_002837175.3 Physeter macrocephalus | reverse complement strand
AGCTAGAGGAATCAGGCTCCCGGACTTCAGACTATACTACAAAGCTACAGCAATCAAGACAGTATGGTACTGGCACAAAAACAGAAATATATATAAATGGAACAGGAGAGAAAGTGCAGAGTTAAACCCATGCAAATATGGTCAGCTTATTTTCGATAAAGGAGGCAAGAATATACAATGGAGAAAAGACAGCCTCTTCAATAAGTGGTGCAGGGAAAACTGGACAGCTATGTGTAAAAGAATGAAATTAGAACACTCCCTAACACCATATACAAAAATAAACTCAAAATGGATTTAAGACCTAAATCTAAGGCCAGACAATATCAAACTCTTAGAGGAAAACACAGGCAGAACACTCTATGACATAAATCACAGCAAGATCCTTTTTGACCCACCTCCTACAGAAATGGAAATAAAAACAAAAGTAAACAAATGGGACCTAATGAAACTTAAAAGCTTTTGCACAGCAAAGGAAAACCTAAAGAAGACGAAAAGACAACCCTCAGAATGGGAGAAAATATTTTCAAATGAAGCAACTGACAAAGGATTAATCTC
>NC_041234.1:47927848-47940273 GCF_002837175.3 Physeter macrocephalus | reverse complement strand
ATTTATATGTATAGCTGATTCACTTTGTTATAAAGTAGAAACTAACACACCATTGTAAAGCAATTATACTCCAATAAAGATGTTAAAAAATATATATCACTGGTGATGTTTTACATAGTGGTTTTAGTAAGGTGGGTAAAGACAGACTACAGAGAGAGTGAATCAGGTTCCTAGATACAAAGTCAATATTAGAAAATAAATTTTATTTCCATATGCCCAAAACAAAGTTAGAATATAAAATTTTAAAAGATTCTATTCATGCTGGTTACATGAGTTTATTCAGTTTGTGACAATTCAGCAAGGTATTCACTTATATGTACTTTTCTGTTTGTATATACTTTACTAAAAAGATTAAAATATCACTTCCAATAGAGTCAAATTACAAATTACCGAAGAATAGAACAAAAGATGTATAAGATGTCTACAGGGAAAATTATTGAGAGATATTAAAGAAGTCCTAAATAAGTGAGGAGATATACATAGATTTGGAAAACTTAATTTGACTGAAGAGAACAGAGTGCCCCCAAACAGATCAAGCTATAGTTGGGCACTTAATAAATGACAGAATTGGTACTGCTCATCAGTGAGAAAAGTATGGACTTTTCAATAAGTAGTGCTAGGACAAATGGGTATTTACATGGAAAACCAAAATTGGACCCCTACATCATTCTGTGTACAGAAAACCGTTGCAGGTGAATTAAAGACTTAAATGTGAAGGCAAAATTGTAAAGCTTTTATTAGATAATAAAGAATATCTTCAAGAATATCTTGGTGGTACTGAAGGATTTCTTAAAGAAGACATAATATAAAGGAATCATAAATGAAAAGAGAGTGAAAAGACAAGCCAGAGATGAAGGAGAGGATATCTGCAAAACATGTGGGGGCGTTTGCAATAAATATAACTGAACAGTGACTAGAATCTACAGTATATAAAGAAGTACGTTTTAAAATCAGTCAGAGACAGACACAATAGAAAAATGGGCAAGAATAGAACAGGCATTTTACAGAAAAGAAAATATACATGGCCAATAAACACATGAAAAAGTGATCAACCGGTCATCCAGGTAATGAAAATTAAAACCACGTGAAGTTTATCACTCCACACCCACTAGACTGGCAACTATTTAAAATTCTGACAGAATATGGGGAATGTAACTACATGGGGAATGCTCAGCAACAGGACTCTCACACATTGGAATACTTTGGAAGACAGTTGGGTGTATATGTACCCTATGACCAAGTAATTCTAGGTATATACCTTAGAAAATTCTTATGCATCAGGATACATGAACAAGAATGTATTGTTGATAATAGCCAAAAACTGGAAACAATTGAAACTGTTGTTCCATCAATAGTAGAAAGAATAAATAGTGGTATAATCATACCAATGGAAAACTATACTGAAATGGAAATAAAAGAACTACAGCTATATGCAACATACAAACCTTTCACACACAATGTTGAATGGAAGATGTAAGACACAAAAGATTACATACAGTATGATTCCACTTATATAAAGTTTAAAAGTAAAGAAAACTATTGGGTTGGCCAAAAAGTTCGTTTGGGTTTTTGGTAAGATGTTATGGAAAAACCCGAACGAATTTTTTGGCCAGCCCTATAAATTATGCTGTTTAGCGATGTATACACAGGTGGCACTACTATCAAGGAAAGCACAGTAATTACTACCACAAGAGTCAGGAGTGGTTACCTCTAGAGGGAAGGGAGGGGATCATGACCTGTGAGGGCTATATATGGGTGCTAGAAATGTTTTGTTTTTCAACCTAAGTGTAACTACATGAGTGTTCACTGTATAATTATTAATAAACTATATACATGATTTATTCAATTTTCTGTAGGTATTCTATATCTCACCAAAAAATGTATGAGTGAATCACATGTGTTGCTAAGCAGTGTAAACATTTTTGAGGAGCTTAACTCTAAAGGGAAGCAGATAGGGTAGCAGTTACAGGAGAATTCAGGATTGAAGGAATTTGTGTACATATGTTCACCAAAATACAAGTACAAGAATATTCATAGCAGCACTATTCATAATAGCTCCAACCTGGAAATTACCCAAATGCCCATCCAACAGTACACAGAATAAATAAATTGTGGTATATTCACCAATGGAATATGTATAGTAATGAAAATGAATGAACTACAACTACATGCGAGAATATGGATGAATCTCACAAGCATAATGTTGAGTTAGGGTTACTAGATTTAGCAAGAGAAAAGAAAAATACAGGGCATCTAGTTTAATTTGAATTTCAGATAAATGATGAGTCATTTTTTTTAACATCTTTATCGGGGTATAATTGCTTTACAATGGTGTGTTAGTTTCTGCTTTACAACAAAGTGAATCAGTTATACATATACATATGTTCCCATATCTCTTCCCTCTTGCATGAATCATTTTTAATATATATATATGCTCCATGCAAAATGATTCACTGTTTATCTGAAATTCAAATTTAACTGGGCATCCTGTATTCTCTGTGGCAACCTTACATTGGATGAAAGAAGTCAGACACAAAGGTTACCCTCTGGGGAAGATAGAGACTGGAAGTGGGCACGGTGGTAATTCTGGGATGCTTGTGATATTGTTTCTTGATCTGAGTGCTAGTTACATGGGTATATTCACGTTGTGAACATTCACCAAACTGTACAATTATGATTTGGGCAACTTTCTATATGTATATTATTCTTCAATTGAATAATCTATCTGTTATCCATCTGTAATCTATTTATAATCTATCTGGCAGTGATCTGAACATGTTTTATATTCAAAGTCACAGCAAAAAGTAGGGATAAACTTAACAAGAAATGTACAGCACCCAACTGACTAAAGGGAGAGAAATGCCTTGAATGGATAATTAATCCAGAATATAAATGGTCTATAAATATAAAAGTATATTCAATTCACTAATAACTACAGAAATGAAAATGAGATACCACTTTTCACTTATCAAATTGGTAATGATACTTAGTAGAAAAGTGAAAAAACCTTTAGAAAGATGAATAATCTCATGCCTTCATGGGAATTTTAAAAATGTAGATGGATTTTAGGAAGATGGTAGGTTAAAGACATCCCAGATCCCCTCTATTCCCAAGTCTGATCCATCTACTCTGTTCTTGAGCCAAGCAGGTACTGCAGTCAGCCAAGAGAATGAGGTCACAGGATGGGTCTGAGACCTGAGAATAAGGGGTGATGCAGGGTTTTTCATCTCTGGAACAGATGAGAGCTCTGGGCTACTGGCCTGGGGTCTGATGTAGGAGAGCCAAAGTGCAAGGATGGGAACACAGTTCCTGGTGAAGACTTGGCCTGCAGGACTCTATGAACTCCTAGGGGACAGGTGATATTACCTATGTGAGTGTGCCAGGTTTTCCTGGATCTGAAAATGCTGAGAAGAAACTGAAGAGTTGGATTGGGTCCTCCCTACCTTGAGACAAGGACAGCCCCAGGGAACAAGAGTATAGAGAGGCCCCTCTTGATGCCTCCCAAGAGTGTGACAAGCTGACTGACAACATGCCTGCTGCTACAGTCCTGGCTCATGGGCAGAAATCACTGTGGCTTTTCCACTCAACATAGCTGCTACAATGTAAGGCATCCCAGCATTAGACTTGAGCCCCAATAAGCAGACAAAGGAAAATAACAATACAGGTAAGGAGACCCAGAAGCCAATAAAAGAAACAAGCAGAACGCTTAGAATAGGCCTTTTATAAAAGAGTTGCTGAAAGGAAGCAGACAACTTGAGCTTAAAAAAGATCTCTCGGGGATTCCCTGGTGGCGCAGTGGCTGAGAGTCCGCCTGCCGACGCAGGGGACACGGGTTCGTCCCCCGGTCCGGGAAGATCCCACATGCTGCGGAGTGGCTGGGCGCGTGAGCCATGGCCGCTGAGCCTGCGCGTCTGGACCCTGTGCTCCGCAACGGGAGAGGGCACAGCAGTGAGAGGCCCGCGTACGGCAAAAAAAAAAAAAAAAAAAAAAAAAAAAAAAAAATCTCTCAAGGAGATTAAAGTACAGCTTTACTTTCTGGAACTAAAAGAATTAGATACCATTTACCAAAACCAGTAGCAATTATCATTCCAAATATTAAAACACTAAAACTATTCCAATTAAAATCAGAAACTAGATTCCTCCCAAGGAAAGCAACTTTACAAGCCCAGGATGTGTCCTTCATCATGTTTCTTGCTAATAAACAAAAAATAAGAGAATTAAATAACAGAAATAAATATTGGCAAAGATAATTTTCTTTTCACTGATATGACTTTATACTAGGAAAATTTAACACTTTAGTTAAAGAAAAAGCTTAGAACAGAGCTATATGGATCAAGATGGATGAATCTCACAAACATAACACTGAGGAAAAAAATCAGTGATGAAAAAACAAACACATTATGAAACCACTTATGAAAAGTTTAGAAACAGGCAAAATACCACTACATATCATTAAGAGATACAAGAATAAGGAAATTAATGGAAAAGATAAACACCACATTCAGAATGGTAGTTACATTCACACCTCAATCTGATGCAACCTGCCCCGATTCCTTAACACTCAACTGATCACCAAAAACCTCAGTGGACAAATCCGTTTCTTTTCAGTCTTCATCTTATGTAACCAGTCTGAAACATTTGACACAGGTAACAATCTCTTCGTTCTAGAAACTCCTACTTTGGTTTTTTTTTTTTTTACATTGAAAGGCATACACACGTCTAAGGCTTTTTTTTTTTTTTTTTTAACATCTTTATTGGAGTATAACTGTTTTACAATGTGTGTTAGTTTCTCCTTTACCACAAAGTGAATCAGTTATACATATACATATGTTCCCATATCTCTTCCCTCTTACGTCTCCCTCCCTCCCACCCTCCCTATCCCACCCCTCTCATGGTCACAAAGCACAGAGGTGATCTCCCTGTGCTATGCGGCAGCTTCCCACTAGCTATCTAATTTACATTTACCTACTTTGGTTTTTTAACTACTACTATCCTGTGTCTCTTGAACCTCTTTAATTGGCTCGTTTACTCTTGACTCTTAAATATTAGTGTTCCTCACTAATATTTAGTGTTGGCTCTCTCAATATCTAGTCTTTCTCTACAAAACTCTTCTGGGCAACCTCACCCATAGATTCAAAATATTTATCTCCAGCCCAGACGTTACTTTTAAGTCCTAGTTCTGAATTTCCCCTTTCTTCCTGGACTTTTCTAATATGCATTCCAAATCTGACACATCCAAAATCAAACTCGTTATCTTTCTCTCTGCTGTCTGCTTCCTATATACCTGTGTCTTACTTTCTCACTAGCTTCCCTTTCAGCTAATGGCATCTCGCACTTGATCTAAGACTCAATTGTGATTTTGCCATAAACTTATTTGCCTCATAAATCAAATCTGACACTTGAGTACCCCTCCTTCCTCCACCCCCAGTAATGCAATATGCAACAAAATTCTGAGACATATCCACCATCTGAAAATATCCTAGAGGGGCTAGCAACCTTCTTAGCTCTTGATAGGTAGAAAATTATTCCCTCTAACAGTGGGGGGCTTGGCTTTGGGAATGATATTTTGTTAGCTAAAGAAAACTTAATTCCGCTGGTACAAGTCGCATTCCCATAAGCCTCTTCCATCCTCAAAAATCTACCTCAAATGATGACAAACACCCTAGCAAGCTCCTAGGGGGTCTTAGTTCATCTGAGCTTGTTTATAAATATCAGTAGGGCCCCTATATTCCTTATTAACCACCACTCAGAGCAAGTGAAACCACAGAAGATGGAATTAATAATTATTAAGAGGCTAATATATACTAGGAATTATGTTACATTTTTTTACAATATGAGTTCACTTAATCCTCACATCTTTGTGGGGGTATATATTCAAATCCTATTATACAAATGAGGAAATTGAAGCTCTGAAGTTAAAAAAAAGGAACCTGGAATGTAGGGGCAAAACTCTCTAATGAAATTGAGTTAAATTCCTTTGAGAGCTCCTAAAAGTCTTTGAAGATGCTGCCAAGTGAGAAAGCCAGCAGCCACTTCTTTTTTTTTTTTTACTGTATGATATCATTTATAGGTGGACATACAAAAAAATATTGAACTCACAGAAACAGCAGAAAAGTGGTTGCCAGGGGCTTGGGGATGGGGGAAACAAGAAAAGGTTGGTAAAAAGGTACAAATTTTCAGTTATAAGATTAATAAGGTCTGAGAATCTAATGTATAGCATGGTGACTAAAATTGATTATACTGTATTGTATAATGAAAGTTACCAAGAGTACAACTTAAATGTAGATACTCTCACCAAAAAGAAGTGATCAATGTGTTAATTAACTCAAGGGGGGTAATCCTTCCACAATGTATAAATATATCAAATTATCACATTGTACACTTTAATATCTTACAATTTTATTTGTCAATTAAACCTCAATAAAGCTGAAAAATAAGGGTAATTATTTTGATAATCCAGACATTATATAAGGTACCTACTAAGTTCCTGCAATTGATTAGGCTGGAGGACACAGATATGAAAAATAGTGAGGCAGTAGAATTGGGAGAACTTTTTCACAAGTTCACACTTGTTCAAGCACAGAGAGATAGAAAAGAGAGATGTGAAATGATTTTAGATTTCAAGCTTTTGTAATTAAGTCCAAACACACAAGGTGGTGCAATATATTAAATTGATATTTAGAAAAAGAAACAAACTTTGGAGAACTGGTAATGTGTTCACTTTTAAACATTCTGAACTAGTGAGAAAACTAGTCTAAAAGGAAAGTTTCATTATGGTTAAGAAGTTCAGAGAAGCAGTTGAGGCACGAGATTTAGTTATATTATTTATCACCATACATAGAATTATAATACAGAAATTAGTTTAAAATTCTGAGAGTGGATAAGAAAGAAAAGATGTAAGATTAGATTTAAAAGTTTTATGTGGTATCTCACAGGGACCAATCATTAATTGTTCAAGTCAGTTACATTAACTCCAATCAGCAAATATATTATGCTGTCATTCTGTGCCAGGTACCATTTTAAGTTTTGAGGATACAATGGTAAAAAATATAGACTCACTGCCTTTCCTCTAAGAGCCTATAGAATTCTTTGAGAACAGATCTTTATATCCATGATTAATAGTTTCCTATTACCTAGAACATATAATTTCAACTCCTACTTTTGGCATTTAATTATCTAAATGACTTGAATGAACCATTATTTACTGCTAATAGGCACATACACTTTTTGTTTACTCAGTGTAGTTTGACCCTTCTTCTGGAAACAGCACGTTTTACTTAAAATTATTCTCTCCCCAACCCTCAATCTATGGGTTTACTTGGAGAGAGGGTGGAGTATTTGACCCCACCTGTAGTTCAGAGTGGGCATGTGACTGAAAGCCAGCCCATCTGAGCCTTTTATATCAAAGACCACAGTTCAGAAGGGGACAATTGGCCCTAATCACACCATCCAGACCTGAAGAGACTTCTGGAGAAGGACGGTAATGTTGGAGGAGGTCATGGTGTAATGGGGAAGAACAAATCTGGTTCCATAATGGATTTGTTTCTTTTGCTTTAACCTTCGTATTCTATTGCTTTTGCTACAAGTTAAGAATGTTGCTTATAGCCTGAAATATACAGGATAGCCCATTCTCAAGGCTCTGCCCTTTAAAGATGTAACACTTTTCCATTCATATAGAGATAAAATGTTGCAGAACAGAGAATACCATTCGTCTTATTGGGGGTTTATAGGAACACTGTGACCAGACCTACTTAGCTACAAGATCAGTGGATTCTGGCACCAAGAAGTTTGTAGCAGCAACCATACACACACACCCCTTTTAGTATAAGAGAAGCTTGAATTCTAACTCCGGGAAGATGGTTCTTTGGGATACTAGTCCACCATCTTCTTGATCTGTTGGCTTTCCGAATAAAGTCACTATTCTTTGCCCCAACAATGCATCTCTCTATTTATTGGCCTGTTGTGCAGTGAGCAGTTCAAGCTTGGACTCGGTAATACTGGAGAGGATATTACCACAGACTGACCCATGAAATGGACCTGGGCATTTGGGGGCTCCTCATCCCCTTCCCTGTCCTTGGAACTTATGTGCTGTCCACCATTCCCAGAGCTAGAGCCATTTTCAAGAATGCAGCCTTGAGAGAGTAAGGTCGTATTGAGACCATAAGGACAGTGTACATGACTAAACTCAGTTAAGCCTCTATATAAACTTTACGATTCTGGTGGGCAGGTGTGGAGATCCACTTGTCTTGCAGCTGCCCAACACAAGCCTCATGTTAAGTTCCCTTGCTTATTTTATTTATTTATTGATTTGCGGTACGCAGGCCTCTCACTGTTGTGGCCACTCCCATTGCGGAGCACAGGCTCCGGCCACACAGGCTCAGCGGCCATGGCTCACGGGCCTAGCCGCTCCGCGGCATGTGGGATCTTCCCGGACCGGTGCACGAACCCGTGTCCCCTGCATCGGCAAGCGGACTCTCAACCACTGCGCCACCAGGGAAGCCCTCCCTTGCTTATTAAATCTGCCACCTACCAATCTGGAATGGCCCAGCAGCCACTTCTGAATCTATCAGTGGTGGATCAGAAATGGCAAAATCCTTGAGAGACTGAAAGCAGATGAATCGGACTAACAGAAGAAAAAATATACAGAAGAGAACTGCTGTGAAAAGGTGGCACCAACTCTAAGGGTAGTGTAGACTTGAAGGTAGTGGATCCAGCAAACAAGAGGGAGCCTTGGGACAACAATCAAGGTAATTGGTTGTAGTACCAGAGTAGGAGTAGGCCATTGGGCTAGTAGCCAATGATATGGCAGGAATAAGTCCAAACGCAAACATAAAAACATGTAGAATAAAACCCTCTGTTAAAAGAGAACACCCGATTGGGTATATCCTTTTTTTTTTTTTTTTTGTGGTACGCGGGCCTCTCACTGTTGTGGTCTCTCCCATTGTGGAGCACAGGCTCCGGATGCACAGGCTCAGTGGCCATGGCTCACGGGCCCAGCCGCTCCGCGGCATGTGGGATCTTCCTGGACCAGAGCACAAACCCATGTCCCCTGCATCGGCAGGCAGATTCTCAACCACTGCACCACCAGGGAAGCCCCCGATTGGGTATAAATGAATGAATGAATGAATGAATTCAAGATACATGGCTTCAATTAAGGGATGCAAAAAGACATACCAAGCAAGGGCTAACAAAGAGAAAGTAGGTGAAGAAATATTAATCAGACAAAATAGATATAATCATCTAAGAAGATATATGCCATGACACTTTATGCAGCTAGTAACATAGCTTAAAAATATATAATACATAAACAAAGAAATACAAGGAGAAATTGACAAATCCTTGGTCATAATGTAAGAAAACAGCATATTAAGTAAATAACAAACAGGACATGGAGACTCTGAATAATACAGTTAATGAGTTTATCTAATAGGTATACATAGAACTATATACCTAACAAAAAACACACTCTTTTCAAATATACATGGAATATTAACAAAGCTCAAAGAAGAGTCAGACAAAATTTCAAGAAACAGAAATCACACACATTCATTGATCATAATGCAATAAATCAGAAATTAACAACAAAAGAATACATAGAGACACCTTCTACCTAACTCTTAGGTTAAAAAGGAAATTAAAAAGGAAATCTCCTATTTAAAAATGAACAGTTAGAGTACTATTTCTCAAAATTATATGATTATATCCAAGTGGTACTTAGAGGAAAACGTATAGTTTTAAATAGATCTTTTGGGACTTCCCTGGTGGCGTAGTGGTTAAGAATCCGCCTGCCCATGCAGGGGACATGGGTTTGATCCCTGGTCTGGGAAGATCCCACATGCCACGGAGCAACTAAGCCCGTGTGCCACAACTACTGTGCCTGTGCTCTACAGCCCACGAGACACAGCGACTGAGCCCACGTGCTGCAACTACTGAAGCCCATGTGCCTAAAGCCCGTGCTCGGCAACAACAGAAGCCACCGCAATGAGAAGTCTGCGCACCACAATGAAGAGTAGCCCCCGCTCGCCACAACTAGAGAAAGCCTGCACACAGCAACGAAGACCAGATGCAGCCAAAAATAAATTAAAAAAAAATATATATAAAAACTTGGCAAAATCTTCGAACCAAAACAAGGAGAGCATACATACAAAAAAAAGTTATAGGTTACTCTCTCATAGGAACAGATATATAAATGCCCTAAATTGGAAACTAGTACGTGAATCCTGCAATGTACAGAAAGAGTAATTTATCATGATCAATTGGGGATGATTCAATGACAGAAAATTTATTTTTACAACTTATTCTATCAATAGGTTGAAAAAAAAACTACATGTTCATTAATTCCCAATCAATGATAAAATTCAATACTCATTTCTTATTTTAAAAATATATAATTCTCAGCAAACTAGGACTAAAAGGTCACTTCCTTAACTTGATAAAGGCTATCTGCCAGTAGATTAAGGTGAAACACTAGCAATGTTCTGGTTAGAGCAAAAAAAGAAAAAGAAAGATGAGAATGGTTACTATCATTGGTACTATTCAACCTCACACTGAAAAAGATATGAAAAGAAATAAGATATAAATGTTGGAAAGGAAGAGGCCAAAGTATGTACTTGAAAGTAATGTGAATACCTACCTAGGAAATCCAAGAAACACAACTGACAAATTATGAGAAACTAAGAATGCAATTCAGCCATGTGGTTAGATATAAGACGGAAATTTGAAAATTAATACTTTTCTTAAACAGGATTAGAAAATAAAAATAGAAAAAGAGGTATTCAAAATAGCAACAAAAACTATAATATCAGAATAGGCCTACCAGGATATGTGGTGTAAGAATTACATTAAGAAAACTACAAAGCTTACTGAAAGACATAAAAGAAGACTTGAATAAATGCAGAGAGATCATGCTCATGGATGGGTAGGCTCAGTTATACTTAATCTATAAGCTGAATTTAAGTTCTCAATAAAAATCCCAAAATGATTTTTCATAGAACCTGACAATTTGAATCTAAAATTCACCTGGACAAGAAAATAATCAAAACAGTTCTGATAAAAGAAAAGTGAGGTGAAACTTGTCCTCCCAGAGATTAAAATATACTGTGATGAACTGTATTTATTAAAAGGTTTGGTACTTCCCTGGTGGCTGAGTGGTTAAGAATCTGCCTGCCAATGCAGGGGACATGGGTTCCAGCCCTGGTCCGGGAAGATCCCACATGCCGCGGAGCAACTAAGCCCGTGCGCCACAACTACTGAGCCTGCACTCTAGAGCCCGTGAGCCACAACTACTGAGGCTGAGTGCCACAACTACTGAAGCCCGTGCGCCTAGAGCCCGTGCTCCGCAATAAGAGAAGCCACCTCAATGAGAAGCCCGCGCACCACAACGAAGAGTAGCCCCCACTCGCAGCAACTAGAGAAAGCCCTCATGCAGCAACAAAGACCCAACACAGCCAAAAGTAAAAAAAAAATAAATAAATAAATTTTAAAAATAATAATAATAAAATAAATAAAAGGTTTAAGAATAAACAAGTTCAATAGGGCAGAAGAGTGTCCAGAAATAGACACACACACATATGGTCAACTAAATACACCAAGATACTAAGTCAATTCAGTAGGTAAAGGACCTTCTTTTTAATAAATGGTGCTAGAAGAACTGGATATTCATGGGGGGTGGAGGATGATCTTCAACCCCTATCTCATTTTATAACCAAAAACTAATTCAAGATAGATTATACAACTAATGTAAAAGCTAAAACTATAAAGCTTCAAGTAGAAAACATAGGAAATTATTGTCATCACTTTGGGTATGCAAAGGTTTCTTGGACAGGATACCAACAGCTCTAAGCATTAAAAAAAAAATCGAACTTCATCAAAATTAAAATTTTTGTGCAAATCAAAACTACAATGAGATACCACCTCACACTGGTCAGAATGGCCATCATTAAAATGTCTACAAATAACAAATGCTGGAGAGGGTGTGGAGACAAGGGAACCCTCCTACACTGTTGGTACAAATGTAAGTTGGTGCAGCCACTATGGAAAACAGTATGGAGGTTCCCCAAAAAACTAAAAATAGAGTTGCCATATGATCCAGCAATCCCACTCCTGGTCATATATCCAGACAAAACTATAATTCAAAAAGATACATGCCCCCGTATGTCCATAGCAGCACTATTCACAATAGCCAAGACATGGAAACAACCTAAATGTCCATCGACAGAAGAATGGATAAAGAAGATGTGGTACATATATACAACTGAATACTACTCAACCATAAAAAAGAATGAAATAATGCCATTTGCAGCAACATGGATGAGCCTAGAGATTATCATACTAAGTGGTAAGTCAGAAAGCAAAAGACAAATAACCATATGATATCACTTATATGTGGAATCTAAAATATGACACAAATGAACATACCTATGAAA
>NC_041234.1:47865436-47927035 GCF_002837175.3 Physeter macrocephalus | reverse complement strand
AAGATCCCACATGCCGCGGAGCAACTAAGCCCGTGCGCCACAACTACTGAGCCTGCACTCTAGAGCCCGTGAGCCACAACTACTGAGGCTGAGTGCCACAACTACTGAAGCCCGTGCGCCTAGAGCCCGTGCTCCGCAATAAGAGAAGCCACCTCAATGAGAAGCCCGCGCACCACAACGAAGAGTAGCCCCCACTCGCAGCAACTAGAGAAAGCCCTCATGCAGCAACAAAGACCCAACACAGCCAAAAGTAAAAAAAAAATAAATAAATAAATTTTAAAAATAATAATAATAAAATAAATAAAAGGTTTAAGAATAAACAAGTTCAATAGGGCAGAAGAGTGTCCAGAAATAGACACACACACATATGGTCAACTAAATACACCAAGATACTAAGTCAATTCAGTAGGTAAAGGACCTTCTTTTTAATAAATGGTGCTAGAAGAACTGGATATTCATGGGGGGTGGAGGATGATCTTCAACCCCTATCTCATTTTATAACCAAAAACTAATTCAAGATAGATTATACAACTAATGTAAAAGCTAAAACTATAAAGCTTCAAGTAGAAAACATAGGAAATTATTGTCATCACTTTGGGTATGCAAAGGTTTCTTGGACAGGATACCAACAGCTCTAAGCATTAAAAAAAAAATCGAACTTCATCAAAATTAAAATTTTTGTGCAAATCAAAACTACAATGAGATACCACCTCACACTGGTCAGAATGGCCATCATTAAAATGTCTACAAATAACAAATGCTGGAGAGGGTGTGGAGACAAGGGAACCCTCCTACACTGTTGGTACAAATGTAAGTTGGTGCAGCCACTATGGAAAACAGTATGGAGGTTCCCCAAAAAACTAAAAATAGAGTTGCCATATGATCCAGCAATCCCACTCCTGGTCATATATCCAGACAACACTATAATTCAAAAAGATACATGAAACAGTATGGAGGTTCCCCAAAAAACTAAAAATAGAGTTGCCATATGATCCAGCAATCCCACTCCTGGTCATATATCCAGACAAAACTATAATTCAAAAAGATACATGCCCCCGTATGTCCATAGCAGCACTATTCACAATAGCCAAGACATGGAAACAACCTAAATGTCCATCGACAGAAGAATGGATAAAGAAGATGTGGTACATATATACAACTGAATACTACTCAACCATAAAAAAGAATGAAATAATGCCATTTGCAGCAACATGGATGAGCCTAGAGATTATCATACTAAGTGGTAAGTCAGAAAGCAAAAGACAAATAACCATATGATATCACTTATATGTGGAATCTAAAATATGACACAAATGAACATACCTATGAAAGAGAAACAGATTCACAGACATAGAGAACAGACTTGTGGTTGCCAAGGGGGAGGAGGGAGTAGGGGAGGGAAGGATTGGGAGTTTGGGATTAGTAGATGTAAACTATTATATTAAACGACAAGGTCTTACTGTATAGCACACTATAGTCAATATCCTATGATAAACCATAATGGAAAAGAATATGAAAAAGGATATATATATATATATGTATAAACTGAGTCAGTTTGCTATACAGCAAAAATTAACACATTGTAAATCAACTATACTTTAATAAAAATTTTTTAAAAAGCTATGATGGGGAATCCCCTGGTGGTCCAGTAGTTAGGACTCAGCGCTTTCACTGCCGTGGCCCAGGTTCAGTCCTTGGTCTGGGAACTAAGATCCCACAAGCTGCGTAGTGCAGCAAAACAAAACAAAACAAAAACAAACAACAAAAATCTATGATGAGATGTATTTGACGCCCACTAGAATTTCTAAGACAACATCTTTATTTATGAAGCTGTGATAAGATGGAACTTTCAATAACATTGCTGGAGTATAAAATAGTACAAACCATATTACAGAACTGTTAGGCACTTTCTTATAAAATTAAGCATATATCTACCTCTTCTACTCCTAGGTAATTACCCAAGAGAAATGAAAATGTATGTCAACAAAAAGATCTGTACACGAATGTTCAGGGCAGGCTTATTCATAATAGCTAAAAACTGGAAATAACCCTAATTTCCATCAACAGGAAAATTGAAGAACAAATAGTGGTATAATCATATAATGGAATACTACTCAGCAGTACAAAGGAACACATTATTAATCAAAGCAAGAACATGAAAAAAATTTGCCCAAAAAATCTTAAGTTGAGCAAAAGAAGCCAGACACATGAAAAAATTATATGATTCCATTTATATGAAGTCTAAGAACATGTAAAATTAATCTATGGTGATAGAAGTCAGAAAGTGGTTGCTTAAAGTGGAACGTGGGAACGGTGGATTGACTGGAAAGAGCACAAGAGAACTTTCTAGGGGAGATGGAAATGTTTTTTATCATGTTTTGGTTGGTAGTTACATGAGGGCATACAACTATCAAAACTCAAGAAATTGAGCATTTAAAATATGTGCATTTGGGCTTCCCTGGTGGCGCAGTGGTTGAGAGTACGCCTGCCAATGCTGGGGACACGAGTTCGTGCCCTGGTCCGGGAAGATTCCACATGCCGCGGAGCAGCTACGCCCGTGAGCCATGGCCGCTGAGCCTGTGCGTCCGGAGCCTGTGCTCCGCAACGGGAGAGGCCGCAACAGTGAGAGGCCCGCGTACCGCAAAAAAAAAAAAAAAAAAAAAAAAAAAAAAAAAAAAAAAAAAAAAAAGATAAAATATGTGCATTTTATTGCATATAAACTTTACCTCAAGAAAAAAGTATACAGGAAGAAATACACACGAGACATGAATCGAAAGATTAACAAAGTTAAAAAATGAGACTAAGAAAAATATATGCAACAAGGGATTAATATCTAGAATACAGAAACAACTCCTAAAGTCAACAGGAAAAATAACAAGAAAAACAAGAAAAAGTCAACCTGAAAGAAAAAAACCAAATCAAAACAAAGGGTATGAGCAGGGAATTCATAGAAATGGAAAGAGAAATAGCCAGTAACATAAAAAGATGCTTAATTTCATAAGTAATTGAGGAAATACAAGTTCTAAAAAAATAACATGCAATGTTCAAGATAGGGGAAAATAAAAAAGGTCAATAATATCCAATATTGTCAATGGTACAGTGAAACATAGTCTCATATATTGTAGGTACATGCATACTGGGACAGACATTTTAGAGGACAATATTTAGCAGTATTTAAAAATCTGAAATGTGTACACCCTTCAAACTAGCAATTCCTCTTCCACGTATATAACCTAGAGAATACTCTCACTTATATATCACATGCAAGGCTATTGACTGAGGCATCATTTTGCAATAGCCAGGAACTGAACAAGCTAAATGTCAGTGAAAACAGGAATAGTTAAACAAACAAGGTAGACTTTGTATACTGTGGAATCCTAGATAGCAGTTGTAAAAATGAGGTAGACTTATATACTAATACAAAAAGATTTCAAACATATATTGCTGAGATAAAAGCAAGCTGAAAAACAATATATGAAGTATGATAGAGTCTATCTTTAAAAACAACAGGAAACACCAATAAAAATATATACCCAGAAAAACATCTTGAATGCTACCCACCAGGCAGGTAAAAATAGTTACCTCTAGATTAGGATTAGGTGGTAAATCAAGGGGGATTTTATCTTCACCCATATTGCTTATGTTTGTATACCAGGAATTGATTCAGGTATTACTTGTATAATTAAAAGGACATAAATTGATTTAGCAATGCCAAAATTTTAAATGGCATATAACAAATGTATTACTAAATGTGCATATATATATACACATATAGAAAAATATCTGGTGATGATACACACCCAACTTAATAGCCATGGTCAAACAAGAGCCTGGCTGAAAACTTAAAAGGAAGATCTGGGGAGTGAAATGTCCACTGGGGGCTTTATTTTATTTTTTTTAATAAAAAATAAATTTATTTATTTATTTATTTATTTTTGGCTGTGTTGGGTCTTTGTTGCTGTGTGCGGGCTTTCTCTAGTTGCAGCAAGTGGGGGCCACTCTTCATTGTAGTGCACGGGCTTTTCATTGTGATGGCTTCTTTTGTTGCAGAGCACGGGCTCTAGGCACTCGGGCTTCAGTAGTTGTGGCACGTGGGCTCAGTAGTTGTGGCGCATGGGCTTAGGTGCTCCGCGGCATGTGGGATCTTCCCGGACCAAGGTTCGAACCCATGTCCCCTGCACTGGCAGGCGGATTCTTAACCACTGCACCACCAGGGAAGTCCCTCCACTGGGGACTTTATTTTAATTAATTAATTTTTTAACATCTTTATTGGCATATAATTGCTTTACATTGTTGTATTAGTTGCTGCTCTATAACAAAGTGAATCAGCTATACGTATACATATATCCCCATATCCACTCACTCTTGCGTCTCCCTCCTACCCTCCCTATCCCACCTCTAGTCCACCGGGGACTTTAAAAAGCTCTGATATATTGCTGGAGAAAGCCATGTGCATGCTCAGGAAACACCTAAAAATGTCAGTAAAGACCTAAAAGGCCCTCATCTTGTACCTCTGGCTGACTTTGAGACCCTGCTCAAGAAGTAAAGACTAAGACAGAGTTGTAAAGAGCCTTAGCATTGAAGGTAAGCCGCAACACAAACTCAGAGCCCTAGGCAAATGCTGGAAGAGTTATAGGTTCAAGGCATTTAAGGAAATGAGACCAATCACTAGCTAACTACTAAAGTAACTGAGCCAACACTTCTGTGACCACAAACTATAGGGAGTTGTAGAATTAGTCCAGTAAAGTCATTAAAGGTATAAAAACAGTAAGTTAGATTTATTTTAGGAATATAAGATGGTTTAGCATCCAAAAAGCAATTAATGCAATATACCAACAGAAGAACCAAAATAACGTGATCATGTCAATAGATGATGAAAAAACATTTGACAAATTCATGATAAAAACACTCAATGAACTAGGTATAGAAGGGAATTTCCTCAACCTGGTAGGGGCATCTGTGAAAAACCCCCAGCTAACATCATACTTAATAGTATAAGACTGAATGCTTTTCCCCTAAGATCAGGAACAAGACAACAACATCCACTCATGCCACTTCTATTCAACACTGTACTGGAGGTTCTAGCCAGGACAGTTAAGCAAGAAAAGGAAATAAAGGTATCCAGACCAGAAAGGAAGAAGTAAAACCATCTCTGTTAACAGATGACATGATTTTGTAAACAGAAATCCTGAAGAATCCATCAAAAAACTATTAGAAATAACAAGCTCAGCAAGCTTGCAGGCACAAGATCAATATACAAAGCTCAATAAATAATTTGAAAATGAAATTAAGTAAAAACAATTCCATTTACAAAAGCATTGAAAAGAATAAAATATTTAGGAATAAATTTAACAAAATAAGTGTAAAAATTGTACTCTGAAAATTAAAAAAAATTCTATTGAAAGATATTAAAGAAGACCTAAATAAATGGAAAGACATCTGATGTTTATGAATTGAAGGACTTGAAAAAATTGAAAGATGCCAACACTCCCTAAATTGATCTACAGATTCAACACAATCCCTGTGAAAATCCCAGCTGGCTTCTTTGCAGAATATGACAAGCTGACCCTAACATTCATATGAAAATGCAAAGGACCCAGAACAGCCAAAACAATCTTGAAAAAGAACAAAGTTGGAGCCCTCACACTTCCCCATTTCAAAATTTATTACAAAGCTACAGTAATGAGGACAGTGTAGTAATGGCATAAAGATTCACATATAGATCAATGGAATAGAACTGAGAGTCCAGTTGCTTCTTGACAAGGATGCCAAGACAATTCAATGGGTAAAGAATAGTCTTTTCAACAAATGACGCTGGGATAACTGAATATCTACATGCAAAAGATTAAAGTTTGGATTGCCACTTTACACTATATACAAAAATTAACTCGAAATGGATCTCCGACCTATATTTAACATTGAAAACTATAAAACTCTTAGAAGAAAACAGAGACGTAAATCTTTGTGACCTTGGATTAGGCAATGATTTTTTAGATATGATGCCAAACACCAAGCAACAAGAGAAAAAACAGATGAATGGAATTCAGCTAAAAATTTTAAATGTGTGCTTCAAAGGACACCATCAATAAAGTGAAAAAGCAACCCAAAGAATGGAAGAAAACATTTGCAAAGCATATAACTGATATGGGGCTAGTATCCAGAATGTGTAAAGAACACACACAACTCAACAATAAAAAGATAAATAACCCAATTTTAAAAATGGGCAATGAATCTGAATGGACATTTTTCCAAAGAAGATACATGAATTGCCAAGAAGCAAATGAAACATTATTAGCTGTCAGGGAAATGCAAACCAAAACCACAACGAGGTACCACTTCATACTCACTAGGATGGCTATAATTAAAGACATAATAAAACTAAGAAATGGAGAAATTACAATTCTTTATATATTGCTGGTAAGAAGGTAGAATAGGTACAGTTGCTATGAAAAACAGTCTGACAGTTCTTCAAAAAGTTAAACATAGAGTTATCATTTGACTGAGCAATTCCACTTAGGTATATACCCAAGAGAAATAAAAACACACATCGACACGAAAACTTGTACATCAGTGCTCGTAGCAGCATTACTAATAAAAACCAAAAGTGGAAACAACCCAAATGTCTATCAACAAATGAATGGATAAATAAAAACTTAATATATTCATGTAGTGGAATATTGTTTGGCAATAAAAAGGAATGAAGTACTGATACATGTTACAACATGGATGAACCTTGTAAAGATGTTAAATGAAAGAATCCAGTCACAAAAGATCACATATTGTATGATTACATTTATATGAAATGTCCAGAATAGGCAAATCCATAAAGACAGAAGGATTAGTCACTGCCTGGAGGTGGGGTGGCAGCGGGTGGACAATGGAAAAAAATGAGTGACTGCTAATGGGTATAGGTTTCTTTTGGGGGTGATGAAAATACTCTAAAATTTATTGTGCTGATAGTTGTACAACTTTGTTAATATACTAAAAAATCACTGAATTGTACACTTTAAAAAGGGGGGTTTTATGGTATATTAATTACATATTAATTTTTTTAAAAGAAATGTAAACAGCTACCATATGACCCACGTATAACACTCCTAGGTTATACCTAAAGAGAAATTAAAACATTTGTCACACAAAAACTTGTATATAGATGTTCACAGAGCAATATTCAAAACAGTCAAATTGGATACAACTGATGAATGGGCAAACAAAATGTTGTATATCTGTACAATGGAATATGATTTAGCAATAAAATGAAGTAATGATACACATTGCAACATGGATGATCCTTGAAAACCTTATGTTAAGTGAAATAAGACAGTCACAAAAGACCATAAATTGTATGATTCCATTTGTATGAAATATAGGTTAGTGGTTGCCTAGGGCTAGAAAAGGGGGTTGGGATGGGGAGTGACTGCTAATGGGTATGAGTTTCTTTTTGGAGGGGATGAAAATGTTCTAAAATTAGATTGTGGTGATGGTTGCACAACTCTGAATATACAAAAGTCCATTGAAATGTACAGTTTAAACGGTTGAATTTTATGGCATGTGACTTATATCTCAATAAAGCTGTTAAAAAAAAACTCAGAGGGGGCTTCCCTGGTGGCGCAGTGGTTGAGAGTCCACCTGCTGATGCAGGGGACACGGGTTCGTGCCCCGGTCTGGGAAGATCCCACATGCCGCGGAGCGGCTGGGCCCGTGAGCCATGGCCGCTGAGCCTGCGCGTCCGGAGCCTGTGCTCCGCAACGGGAGAGGCCACAACAGTGAGAGGCCCGCGTACTGAAAAAAACAAAAAAAACAAAAACAAAACTCAGAGGGCTTCCCTGGTGGCGCAGTGGTTAAGAATCCGCCTGCCAACGCAGGAGACACGGGTTTGAGCTCTGGTCTGGGAAGATCCCACATGCGGCAGAGCAACTAAGCCCGTGTGCCACAACTACTGAGCCTGAGTGCCTAGAGCCATGCTCCACGGCTCCACAATAGAAGCCACTGCAATGAGAAGCCCACGCACCGCAATGAAGAGTAGCCCCTGCTTGTCGCAACTAGAGAAAGCCTGCGTGCAGCAACAAAGACCCAACACAGCCAAAAATAAATAAATAAAATAAAATAAAATAAAAAACACCTCAGACTGTACACCTAAAAAAAGACAGAGGAGGCAAAAGAACCTTTAAAAATAGTCTTAAGAAAGATAAATCTCAAAGTACAAACATAGAACAAAAAGGGCACTTTTAAATACATTCAGAACAAAAAGCTGAATGAGGAAGAAATAGGTCTCTGCCCTGTGCAAGCAGTATAATAATGATAAATGACAAAGAGGTAAAATTCCTCAATTACTATTTCTGCTTCTGCCTTCTCAGTTCCCAAGAGGGAACTGAAGCCCAATATGAGTAAAGAACTCATTGTAGTAAGGTAGTAAGCAAGAACTCAACTACTTTAATAAGGGTTCAAATGTCTTGGACCAGATGAATTATAGCTGAGGGAACTGAGAGTAATTTCAAACAAGAACACTGAAGCTATGTCAATGATATTTGAGGAATCACAGAGAAGGATGTCCCGGAAGACTGGGCAGATGTAATTTCAATTTTCGAAAAGAGAGGTAAGTTAATTCCATAAATTACAGACCAGTCAGTTTGATATGTCTTCTAAATTATTATAGGGATGGTTTGCAAGAACCTAGAAATGGAAGAATAAGCACTAGAAGCCAGCTTGAATTCACTTAGAAAAAGTCAATTTAAGCTAAACCTTATTTCTTTTTTGTACCGTTACTAAGCTGGTAGCTATGAAAAATATGGTAGACATACAGTATATCTGGACATTAGCAAGGCATTTGACAACATCTTTTATGAGATCCTTAAGTACAAAATTGAGAAATGGGAGCTGGTTGTTAATTTTTGTTAGCTAGATTAATAACTGCTTGAAAGACCATTCCCAAAGCATGCAGATTACCAGGTGATTATAATGCTAGAAGCAGGTTTCTAATAGCATATACCATGGGGTTCGCCTAGCCTTAGGAGCTTCATCATTTATATCCAACCACTTAAATGAAGATATGGAAACCATGCTGATGAGGTTTATAAGTGACAACATCTGGGAAGGATAGTGAATACTTGGGATGACAGAATCAGGATACTGATTTTAATTATAAGTAGTTGGGGGTAAAACAAAACAAAACTAAAACTAAAACTTGCCTGGGCCAGATGAAATCAAGCCAAGGACCAGATCCAAATCTCATACCTAAATTAGAAAATGAGTGCAAGGGAGAGAAACAATTTTTCACTGTTTCTGAAATCAGCCTCAAACTTGAATTGTAGCTACTGTTAGAATGTGACCTGAAATATTCCAGTCAAGACACCAACAATAGCAATAAGAGTACTAGAAGTTTTTATCTACGACTGTAGCCTTAATTATTCTCACCCTCTTTTAGACGATCCC
The DNA here is from genome assembly GCF_002837175.3 of Physeter macrocephalus. Classification (NCBI taxonomy): domain Eukaryota; kingdom Metazoa; phylum Chordata; class Mammalia; order Artiodactyla; family Physeteridae; genus Physeter; species Physeter macrocephalus. The sequence goes on along the minus strand of NC_041234.1, from coordinate 47,917,603 downwards.
CTTCGGCCTTGGTCTTCTTCTGTCTTTCTGATCCAGCAAGGTCTACAAGATGCAGCTTGGAGCGAAAGCTGCTATTCCTGTGATGATAACAGGACACAAGTGAGAATGGTACACAAGCTTGAGGGTAGGTGAGTATCAAAGCTCACCTGCCGGATCTCATTTTCTTTCACGTCAGTCCAAATGGCTCCATTCATTACTCATGCTCAGAGTACTGATGTCTGGTTATTTTTCAAATCAAGAAGCAACCTATTATTCAACTTTAGTAGAACTAATGTTAAAAATCTTGACTCTTACTTGTAACTTGAACTTACTTGTCACTTTTCTTTCTTTGCTCTATGGAGATGGTAAAGATGGCATGAGATCGGGATGACTGGGAGTTCATAGCTGTGGAGGCCACAGTCCTACAGTTGTTGCCCTGCTCCAAACAGGAAACAGTATCCAGGGCAACTAAAACAGTCTTCTCAGTGAGTCCCACAATCTAATTCAGAGAAAGAAAAAACTCTCTTATGATTCGACTTCAAATACTTCATCAGAAATATAAGGATTGGTGGTTTAAAAAATAATGCCTTGATGTTCCAGTAGAACCTCAATAAATAGTCATGGTAATAAGGGCTGGGTTTTTTAATGCTTTTAAAAAAATTATTTTATTTATTTTTGGCTACGTTGGGCCTTCATTGCTGTGTGCGGGCTTTCTCTAGCTGTGGCGAGCGGGGGCTACTCTTTGTTGCGGTGCACGGGCTTCTCACTGAGGTGGCTTCTCTTGTTGTGGAGCATGGCTCTAGGCGTGTGGGCTTCATTCTGGTCTGGGAAGATCCCACATGCGGCAGAGCAACTAAGCCCGTGTGCCACAACTACTGAGCCTGAGTGCCTAGAGCCATGCTCCACGGCTCCACAATAGAAGCCACTGCAATGAGAAGCCCACGCACCGCAATGAAGAGTAGCCCCTGCTTGTCGCAACTAGAGAAAGCCTGCGTGCAGCAACAAAGACCCAACACAGCCAAAAATAAATAAATAAAATAAAATAAAATAAAAAACACCTCAGACTGTACACCTAAAAAAAGACAGAGGAGGCAAAAGAACCTTTAAAAATAGTCTTAAGAAAGATAAATCTCAAAGTACAAACATAGAACAAAAAGGGCACTTTTAAATACATTCAGAACAAAAAGCTGAATGAGGAAGAAATAGGTCTCTGCCCTGTGCAAGCAGTATAATAATGATAAATGACAAAGAGGTAAAATTCCTCAATTACTATTTCTGCTTCTGCCTTCTCAGTTCCCAAGAGGGAACTGAAGCCCAATATGAGTAAAGAACTCATTGTAGTAAGGTAGTAAGCAAGAACTCAACTACTTTAATAAGGGTTCAAATGTCTTGGACCAGATGAATTATAGCTGAGGGAACTGAGAGTAATTTCAAACAAGAACACTGAAGCTATGTCAATGATATTTGAGGAATCACAGAGAAGGATGTCCCGGAAGACTGGGCAGATGTAATTTCAATTTTCGAAAAGAGAGGTAAGTTAATTCCATAAATTACAGACCAGTCAGTTTGATATGTCTTCTAAATTATTATAGGGATGGTTTGCAAGAACCTAGAAATGGAAGAATAAGCACTAGAAGCCAGCTTGAATTCACTTAGAAAAAGTCAATTTAAGCTAAACCTTATTTCTTTTTTGTACCGTTACTAAGCTGGTAGCTATGAAAAATATGGTAGACATACAGTATATCTGGACATTAGCAAGGCATTTGACAACATCTTTTATGAGATCCTTAAGTACAAAATTGAGAAATGGGAGCTGGTTGTTAATTTTTGTTAGCTAGATTAATAACTGCTTGAAAGACCATTCCCAAAGCATGCAGATTACCAGGTGATTATAATGCTAGAAGCAGGTTTCTAATAGCATATACCATGGGGTTCGCCTAGCCTTAGGAGCTTCATCATTTATATCCAACCACTTAAATGAAGATATGGAAACCATGCTGATGAGGTTTATAAGTGACAACATCTGGGAAGGATAGTGAATACTTGGGATGACAGAATCAGGATACTGATTTTAATTATAAGTAGTTGGGGGTAAAACAAAACAAAACTAAAACTAAAACTTGCCTGGGCCAGATGAAATCAAGCCAAGGACCAGATCCAAATCTCATACCTAAATTAGAAAATGAGTGCAAGGGAGAGAAACAATTTTTCACTGTTTCTGAAATCAGCCTCAAACTTGAATTGTAGCTACTGTTAGAATGTGACCTGAAATATTCCAGTCAAGACACCAACAATAGCAATAAGAGTACTAGAAGTTTTTATCTACGACTGTAGCCTTAATTATTCTCACCCTCTTTTAGACGATCCCCTTCGGCCTTGGTCTTCTTCTGTCTTTCTGATCCAGCAAGGTCTACAAGATGCAGCTTGGAGCGAAAGCTGCTATTCCTGTGATGATAACAGGACACAAGTGAGAATGGTACACAAGCTTGAGGGTAGGTGAGTATCAAAGCTCACCTGCCGGATCTCATTTTCTTTCACGTCAGTCCAAATGGCTCCATTCATTACTCATGCTCAGAGTACTGATGTCTGGTTATTTTTCAAATCAAGAAGCAACCTATTATTCAACTTTAGTAGAACTAATGTTAAAAATCTTGACTCTTACTTGTAACTTGAACTTACTTGTCACTTTTCTTTCTTTGCTCTATGGAGATGGTAAAGATGGCATGAGATCGGGATGACTGGGAGTTCATAGCTGTGGAGGCCACAGTCCTACAGTTGTTGCCCTGCTCCAAACAGGAAACAGTATCCAGGGCAACTAAAACAGTCTTCTCAGTGAGTCCCACAATCTAATTCAGAGAAAGAAAAAACTCTCTTATGATTCGACTTCAAATACTTCATCAGAAATATAAGGATTGGTGGTTTAAAAAATAATGCCTTGATGTTCCAGTAGAACCTCAATAAATAGTCATGGTAATAAGGGCTGGGTTTTTTAATGCTTTTAAAAAAATTATTTTATTTATTTTTGGCTACGTTGGGCCTTCATTGCTGTGTGCGGGCTTTCTCTAGCTGTGGCGAGCGGGGGCTACTCTTTGTTGCGGTGCACGGGCTTCTCACTGAGGTGGCTTCTCTTGTTGTGGAGCATGGCTCTAGGCGTGTGGGCTTCAGTAGTTGTGGCTCACAGGCTCTAGAGCGCAGGCTCAGTAGTTGTGGCGCACGGGCTTAGTTGCTCCACGACATGTGGGATCTTCCTGGACCAGGGCTCGAACTCATGTTCCCTGCATTGGCAGGCGGATTCTTAACCATTGTGCCACCAGGGAAGACCCATAAGGGCAGTTTTAACTAGCAACTCTGTGATCACTGCAAACCAAGGTCTCCAATCTTCGCTAGGAACCTCCAAAACAAGGATGCCAGTCAATACTGGAGCTACAAAAGACCTCTAGATTTTATGGTAGCAATGGATATGTGCCTTCCAGGGAGCCCCAAGTGAAGGTAAGTTTTGGCCCTAAGGACAGCAAGTGCAACACAAATAGCTATGGTATTTCTCTTTGCTACATTCTCCTCCATGTGGCCCTGTGTTCCTCCCTATATCTTGGACCCATTTTATACCTCATATTCACTAGGGAAAATAGCATGGTACAATTTCCACTGGATTAGGAGGCCAGGAAAACAGGGTCCTAGGCTTGGTACTGTATCTACCCAGGAGAATTTGTACAAGTTAAAATCTCTTGGAGCCTCTGGAGATTGAACTAGATAATTATGAAGTCCCTTCTAGCCTCAATATGCTATGATTTTATTACCCCATAGCTCCCAAATCTACATCTGTGGCCCTAATTTCTAGTCCTATACTTCAAATTGCCTGCTACTTACACTTTGACATCAGTAAATTATAAAACCAAACTCATCTTCCTTCCACCAACACTGATTCTCTCCACTACTTCTTCGTTTCTACTAAGATCTCTATTCTCAAAACCTCAGATTCGCCTTTAATTCCTGCTATTCCTCCATATCTCACCTATCACCAACTCCCAGTCATTCTTCTTTTGAATCCATTGTTTCCTTTTCCTTTCCACATCTACCTGCCTAATCCAGGCCCATATTACTTCATGCCTGAAAAAATAAGGCAAAGTTTCCCTAAATTTTCCTTCCTCATCCTAGTTTTTCTCCTTTTCAATCCATTCTTGTTTAGCCTTCCGAAAATCCTGCTTCCTAAAATGTCACCAAACTCCTAAGCCCTATGCTAGATAATGAGGGTACAAAGAGATTTTAAGATACTCTCCTAACCTCCCGGGAGCTAACCTAGTCGGAGATATACACGTAAGATAAAAACTTGGTAAAAGTAGCCAGTGCATTCCTTCATTCGGAAGTATTAAGTAGCTTACATACTATTCACAGGGATAGAAACTAAGCTCTTTAGCCTGGCTTCATAATCTGGTCCTAACATATCTCCTATTACTTCCCAACCCATATCCTCTAATGCAGACAGACCGATCTAGTCTTATTACCCCCAGGAATATATTTTCTGCTTTCCTGCTTAAGCTATTCCTTACTACAAGAATAACCTTACTTCTTTACTTACTCATATTCCATCCATCCCAACTGAAGAGCGCTCACAAACTTGTCCTTACCCTCCCCAATTTGAGTCAGAAACTTAACACTTCTCTGTATTGCAAATTTTCCCTCAAATAGCTTGGGATTTAATTCCTGCCTTGGTATAGGACATATAAAAGATCTTAGTACTGGGTCAAGAGCCGGCTCAGTACCAACATTCTTTCTGGTGACAGCATGCATTTTACCCAGGTTTCTTATCCCCACTATCCAAACTGTCTTTCTGTATCCCACGCTTATCAGGCTTTCAAAATAAGTCTGATTCTTCAAGCCTTGCTTTAGTGCCTGGCTAATGACTTAATGACCCAGAAGGAAAAAAAATTCAGTAGCATAGGCATCTGCCCCTCAAGCACCTGCACCCTAAATTTCAGCTTTCTCTGCAGGGAAGAGAAGAAGGAAAGATGGATAAGGTATTATTTTACCAAGTTTTCCTAAGTCTGTTCTACCCTATTCTCATCCACTTCCCACCTCAAATTCTCCCACTCCTGAATACTCAAGCTGCTGCTAGAACCAAGTTCTGACTGTTTTCAACACTGGCTCCTGGATTTGGTCCACTCCCATATACAGTACTCCCAACCTTGCCTCAAACTTTGTTCAGGGCTTCCCTGGTGGCGCAGTGGTTGAGAGTCCGCCTGCCGATGCAGGGGACACGGGTTCGTGCCCCGGTCCAGGAAGATCCCACAGGTCGCAGAGCGGCTAGGCCTGTGAGCCATGGCCGCTGAGCCTGCGCGTCCGGAGCCTGTGTTCCGCAATGGGAGAGGCCACACAGTGAGAGGCCCGCGTACCGCAAAAAAAACCAAAAAACAAACAAACAAAAAACTTTGTTCAGCTACAGCTCCTCAGCCTACATCTATACCATGTGATGGAAGCCTCTCAAATAAGCAATCTCTTCTTCCTATGGTACTTATAAATTTAAAATTTTTATATCATTTTACTTTCTAAATATCATTCCAGAGATCTAGCACAATGTCTATTACAGTGTTGTCTAACAGAATTTACTATGACCATGTTTTATATCTGTGCTATCCAATACAGTAGCCACTAGTCACGTATCTATTGAGCACTTGATATGTGGCTGGTAACTGAGGGACTGAATTTCAAATTATATTCAATTTTAGTTCATTTAATTTTAAATAGCCATTTGTGGCTAGTGGCTACCACACTGGACAGCCTAGCCTCAGAACTCTGTAAATAGCCAATAAATATTTAATTGATATTAGCATTCCTTCAAGAGGTAATAGGAAGGTGATAAAACTTCCTTCCCCACAAAAGTTCCCATCTAGGAATTCTAGGTTAACAAAGGGAATTAGGACCACACAAAATCTGAAAGACTGAGATGTTAGTAGTCATTTAAAACCACAGTGGCAAATAAAAGGAGTGTGAACTTTAGTAGTGGCCAACATTTTAAAATAACATCAAATGAGAGAAAAACACACCTTTATGCCTTCTTTAGGATCCTCCCGTATATTTATTTGAGGGGCTTTCTCACGAGATGGGCACAGAAGATCCAAGATTTCTTCATTGTAAATCTGGTATTGTTGAAAACAAAGTGGTAAAAACAAGATGTTAACAGTGGTAATTGAGGAGTGGTGGGACCACAGGTGATTTTTAAAATTCTTTATGACTTTCTGTATTAAAAAAAATTTTTTGCAACATATTGTTTTTATAATTAAGAAAAGGATTTTAACCCTACATGTAACCATTTGATACTTATAGGAATAAATTCACATATTACTTGTAACAAAATTGAGACTGCTCTCTTGAGAGTGTTTCTCAGGAATAGCAGACACAATGAAAGCTACATGGGTGCCCAAATTCAGTTCTTTGATGGTGTCATAACAACATCACCTTCACCAATTTTGTTAAAATGTAAGCAATGGGTCCTTAGTAGAGGGTGGAAGTGGGAAGCAAAAGGGAGAGTTAGCAACCAATATTTCAACAACAACCAGAACTTTAAGTACTAAAACAGTGTTTGCACATAGTAAGCACCACATTTGTTTGCTATTATTGCTGTTGCTACTATTTAATATAGCAGGTTCCTAAGTTATTTTTACATTTGGTCACCTTGGCCACAACTGGGTTAATCAAGAGTTTCAAGAAGGTTAATCTCGGGGCTTCCCTGGTGGCGCAGTGGTTGGGAGTCCACCTGCCAATGCAGGGGACATGGGTTCGGGCCCTGGCCCGGGAGGATCCCGCATGCTGCGGAGCAGCTGGGCCCGTGTGCCACAGCTGCTGGGCCTGTGCTCTGTGGCCTGTGAGCCACAGCTACTGAGCCCATGTGCCACAACTGCTGAGGGCCGCGCTCCGCAGCGGGGGAGGCCACCGCAGTGAGAGGCCCTCGCACCGCGGCGAGGAGTGGCTCCCACTCGCCGCAGCTGGAGGGGGCCCGCGTGCAGCGGTGGGGACACAACGCAGCCAAAAATAAATAAATAAATAAATAAATAAAATTTTAAAAAAGAAGGTTAATCTTAATGATGTTTAACTCCCCATCTTCCACCTCTATACCTTGTATACCAACTAACATATTGAGATTCAACTTCAGGATGAAGTATTCACATACTATTTATAATTACATGTTTAAATTATATACATTTAATTATTGCTCCTTAAAGATAAGACATCTTATCACTGCTATGGAATCAACCAGCTAGTTTCCCAGAAGCCATAAGTTCCCTAACTGTGTGTTTCTGGTGTCATGAGGTTAGATATAACTGGTCAGTCTACTTGTATACTGATATATAATAGAATGAAAATACCCACAAAGGCAGGGACTTCTATCTGTTTTGTTCACTGATATATCCCAAATACCTAGAACAGGGCCTGTAACATGTAGGTACTCAATAAATATCTGTTGAATAAACACTCTGTCATCACTTACACAGCTCAATACTTCACCCAATTTTTATAACATTCTTCATGGAGTAGCAGCATTATCACTCAAGCCTCGAAACACTAAAGGGATATCAAATATTTTTCTACAGACTCTACAGGGAATCAATAATAGAGGCCAAACTGGAATTAAAGGATTCCTATTATCTTTTTATATGGGAATGCCAACTCCTCTAACAATCGGATTAAACAGACTATTCTGACAACAGGGAAAGAACTGGGTGGGAGCCAGATCCAACTGAGCCAGTAAGTTTTCTCTATCAATTTATTAAAATGCAATTTACTAAAAATGCAATTTATTAATTTGAGTCATGCCAGGAAAAACCTGATTTGTATTTATTTTTCTACCCAAAGATAAATTTGAATTCAGAATAATTAAAGATAAATCATTTACCTCCAAGTATGATACTTTCAGAGTAAATTCGAAGTCACTCTTTTTATCAATTTCTTGGAAGAGCAGCTGTATTACTCTAGGAATGACCCCAACTGTTGGTTCATTTTCTTGCTCTGCAGTGTATGCACCTCCCATCGAATAGGTTTTACCAGAGCCAGTTTGCCCATAGGCCAGGACAGTTGCATTGTATCCTGACAAAATAGAAGTCACATGCGCGGTGATGCTCAAATATTTTCATCCAATCAGTACACTCTACTTCCTTCAGCAATTACTTGTAACAAAATTGAGACTGCTCTCTAAACACAAGGGTCTCTTAGGAATGTCAGACACAAAGAAAAGTTATATGAGTGCCATGACTTTGCACTACTCCAAATAAGCAAAGAAGAAAAATATCAAACCTGAATGTGTGCCTCTCTTGATAGCCCTTAAAAGCTAGGAAGTAAAACACTTAAAGACATGACTGAGATCATGAAGGTGGCTAAGTCACTGTCTAAAAGCCATTCAGAGTTTTATAATTCTACTTTCTCTCTACTTTGAACAATTCTAAATTAGGGTAATTAAATGAAAGTTTTAGAAGCTGCATAAATAGAAGGGATTCCAACAAGTATTTCTTTGATTAACAGAGTCTTCATTTGAAAAGGCAACAAAGTTGCTTTTTACAGTCAATGAAAGCATCCCTCCCTATATGAATTCTCAGACTGCATTTGGACTGTATTATCAGGCTCCTCATAGAAATGTCATCATTTAAGTATGATTCAGTGTGATATATGTCCTTTGCTTTTTTTTCTTTTTCAAAGAACTTATTCACCTAAATGAAAACCTTGATGTTCTGGAAGATCTGAAGATGTCAAATTGAGATTTTCACTGTAATAGATTGCTAATATCACCTGGCATGACTCTGGGACAAGAGAATAACATTCCATAATCTTCTGTAATACCACAGATATGTATATATAGTAATAAGTGGGGAAACCAAGTTTCAGTACTTTTTACAAAAACTCAGGGTGCTGTTGACCTGACTGAAAAATACTGGCTTTATCTCTGCAACTGAGAACAATGTTAACAAAACACATAGATATTGGAATCACTTTCTACTTTATATTGCCTCTAAAGACTATAATTCTCATAGTTTCCCAAGTTAAGAATACTAAAGTAGAACTATATTGTTCTTACTAAGCTGTGAAAGGTACATTTTGAGGAAGATAACAAGATAATGAAGGGTCTGGATACCATATTTTTTTTAGGAATGGCTAAAGGAAAGGAGGGATGGTTAATTAGAAGAGACTTAGAATCAAATAATGGTCCTCCAAATATGTAAATAGGAAAAAGATTAACTTTATAGTGGAGAAGTCTGGCAGACATCACCTTAATCAAATGATCAAAATGAACATCAATAGTAATGGAACAAATCAAAATCATGTGCTGCCTGATAGAATTCAATGAGAAGAATACAGCATCACTTCTGTGATATTCCTGCTAAATACATATTGGTACAACCTGAATCTAATCATAAATAAACTTCAGACAAAACAAAATTGAAAAACAGTTTACAAAATAACTGGCCTGTGATCTTCAAAAGTGTCATGATCATGAAAGTCAAAAGAAGACTGAAGGAGTTTTATAATAAAGGAGACTATAGAAGTAGTACAACTAAACGTAACATATGATTTTGAACTAGATCCTTTTGCAACAAAGGACATTATTGGAACAACTGGTGAAACTTGAATGAGGTCTGAGGACCAGATGGTAGTGAGGTAGCAATGCTAATTTCATGATTTTGATGGTCGTATTGTAGTTACGTAGGACAGTAGGACGAAGTTCTTGTTTGTAGCAAATATACACTGAAGTATTCAGGGGGCCATCAGGTCAACAACTCAAGTCAAACTGTTCCGGAAAAAAAAGTTCTTTATGCTGTTCTTGCAACATTTCTGTAAGTTTGAGATTACTGCTTTAATAATTTAAAAATTTGAAACAAAGTATTATTCAATGTGTCCTGAGCCATGACATCATTTAAAGAAGTGGAAAAAAAATGTGAATAGCTGTTGCTTGGAAGAAGGCTTCTGTTTGTCTAGAGGGGTGAACTAACATCACTGGGTAGAAATTACGGGCAAGCAAATTTCATCTCAATATAATCTAAAACAATTAGAGTTGTCCAAAACCAATCAACAGGACTACCCTATGAGCCAGTGATATCCCTGTCAAAGAAAAAAATTTTAACCAGATGCTGGAAGTTCACTTAGAGATATTGCTAGAAAGTATTTTTCTTTGGATGGAAAGTTAGACTAGATGATGTACAAATATCCCTTTCAACTTTAAGGGACTAGTATGCCATGGTTCTACTTCTTTTAAATAGCCCTCTGCTTTGAATCCTGAATAACCACTGTACTAGAATAACAATTAGACACCTCTCAGGCACTGCTCCCTTCTTCAGAACTTTGCCATGGTCTTCAATAACACTAAAGCCTTAGCTTATGTAATCAAGATTATTAACTGGCCAGGGTATTCGGGGGCTTTAGGAAATCTCAAAGGTTTTAACTTTTAAAATATTTTTTCTTAAAGATAGGAGCAAAAAGTTTAACATTTCTAATGTATTTAAAAGTATGGGGACTTCCTTGGTGGTCCAGTGGCTAAGACTCCACGCTCCCAATGCAGGGGGCCCTGGTTCGATCCCTGGTCAGGGAACTAGATCCCATATGCTGCAGCTAAGAGTTCTCATGCTGCAACAAAGATCCTGCACGCAGCAATGAAAATCCTGTGTGCTGCAACTAAGACTCGACACAGCCAAATAAATAAATAAATAAATTTAAAATTCACGAAAGAAAAAACACAAGTGATAAATGTCAATAAAATATAAAAAGATTTTTTTTAAAGTATGTATGTAGTCATCTATTTGCACTCCTACCCCTGGACTTTGAACTCTTCCAGGGCCCAGAAGCTATGTTATTTATCTCTGAGTCCCTCAACAGGCTTTGCAGTGCCTGGGCCTCAAGTAGATCCTCATCAGCACCCATCAGACAGCTTAGAATCTAATGAGGTTCCAGGACAAACAAACAGAAACATATACAAGTCAAAGATGAACAGAACCATATAAAGCAAATACAGTATAAAACTAGTTTCAAGGGTACAAGTGATATTGGGTTAGTTCTTAGGCTGTGGGCTTTTTGAAGGCAGGACTCATGCTTCATCCATTCCTGTATTGGCAGCACGCAATCACAGTGCCTAACACAGTGTATGCTCAAGAACCGTTTGAAGAATCAAACAGCCTCACCTTTAAATACGCCTTTTATGAGTGGTGCTACTGCTGTGTTGAATACTTCCTCCTGTTCAGCAGAGGGGTCAAACACAAAATCGTAGGTAAAGGATTTGTCAGTACCAACCACCACCTAGAGAAGGAAAGGGACAAGGAGTAAGAAAAAAAAATGAAAGGCCAGACCACGCCCCTCACTGCCATTCGGCCCCAGCTGTTCAGAGGCAGGACCAGGACTCGCTACGCACCTGAGGTTCCTCGGGTACGAAGGAAAGGCACATCTGGCAGCCCTCATTAATCTCTTTGGGGACCAGAGGGCGACATCGCAGTGCCACTCTTACAGGAATGCCCTTCACCTCTTCCTTCATTATCCTACCTCGGCACCGTCTCTGCGGCGGCGGGGTGGGGAAAGATGATCGCTGGTTAAGTTTGGGAGGTCGGTAGGGGTGGGAAGGCGTTCTTCCTCAGTTCCGGCCTTCCTCGGAGGGTGTGGTGGGTTAGGGAAGTCAGCGGTAGCTTACGGTGGCAGCCTCCCCCTCCCAGCGGGATCGCTGCCTCGGGAAAGTCACTGTCCCTCAGACTTTGCCACGACAGGACTGCCAGTCAGCCCGACCCTCTGAAGACAGCGAAGTGGCGTCTGAAATGAAAAGGAGAAGCCCAGCGGAGACGACAACAAAGAACCAAAGCCCCAGGGTACCGGGAAAGGCAGATCCTGAGCTAAGGTGTGCCCCCTTAACTCACCAAACAAAACGTCCCTTCCCCGGTCTCCCGCCGCCCTGTCCCAACAGCAGCTTTAACCGCCAAGTTTCAAATCGCTCTCGGAGGCGCCAGCCAATCGGAGCGCAGACAGCCTGTGCGCGGAGCACGCACGCGGCGCGCGCAGGAAGACGCGTTGGGGAGGAGGAGGGCCTACCCGCCGCACCCTGACCCCGCCCCTTTTCCACAGCTGAGCATCCGCTTCCGGGTCCCAGGCTGAATTGGTGGAGAGGAGTACGGGGTGCCTGGGGCCTGCCGGCGGGAGAGTTAGTACGACGATTTTTACAGCGCCGTGGGCGCAGGACTCAGGCACGATGCGGGACGGGTATCTGGAAGGTGGCTGGTGGTAAAGGAAGGGCCGATCTGGGGACCCCCACCATTACTGATCAAATTAGGGAATGTGGGGCGGTCCCTTGCCCCGAGTCCCTGTGGATAGTTGGAGTCAGCACTCCCTTGAATTTCCAAAGTAGTCAGATGTTTTTAGACGCGTTCCTGATTTCCTCTTCTCTAGAATGAAGACGGTACATCTATTTTGCAGGATTGTTGTGAGAAAGGAGATCATTTCTATAGTGTACCTAAGAGGTTGCTTGGAGTCCAGATATTCAGCCAAGTTGATAGTTTTCTTCCTTCTCTCCCAAAATGTTTATCACCTACCTAGAAGTGGGCCGGGCCTAGAGACTGACAGCCTTGGAATGGGTTGGGGTTGTTTTCTGAAACTCGCTGGGCTGCTATCCCTTTTGAACCATTTTCGTCAGCTTTGATTCACCCTTCCATTTCAGGGCCTTGCTGGAGATGGACAGCCGGATTCCTTATGATGACTACCCGGTGGTTTTCCTGCCTGCCTATGAGAATCCCCCAGCATGGATTCCTCCTCATGAGGTGGGAACCATCTGTACAAGGGATTTTTTCCCCATAGGCAAGGGATGATATATGAAATGTAGGATGGCAGGGTTAGAAAGCTCAATGGAGAGTGACTCTTAGCCAGAAGTTAGATTCTGAGCAACTGGGCCCATTGGGAACTTCTTATGGAATCCTCCTTCCAGAGTCCACTTACACCAGAGAATTCTGGAAATTCAGAGCCCTGATTTCCATTTTGTCGAGGTAAAGAAGTGGGGAGCTACTGGGCGGCTAGCATTTCCCCACTGCTATCCATCTACCTATTTGGACAGTGTTATCTGTTCTACTTAAACTAATCCATGACTTCACCTTCTCCTGGCTTCAGGGTGATGCAGTTGTGTTCTAGATGAAGGTAGTAAGACTGGTAGTAAGATTTCTGGGGTTGCTGTGTCTTGCAGAGGGTATACCACCCAGACTACAACAATGAGTTGACCCAGTTTCTGCCCCGTATCATCACACTGAAGAAGCCCCCTGGAGCTCAGGTGAGCTTATGGAACAGTTGCCTCTTATTCCAGGTGAGATTTGTCCGTACCAGGCCCAGAAGTTGGCCACGGTTGCGGGGACGGATTGGGAAGCAGGTAAGAAGGTAAAGAAACTTACTTTTATGGGCAGAAAAGCTGAGATGCTACTTCCACAACTTCTGACTTCTCTCTGAGGGACACAAGGCAAGCTATCATACAGTGATGCTACTAGATGTTCTTGTGTTTGTGGTCTGTATTGAGCCCCCATTCTGTGCTCTTGTCTTACAGTTGGGATTTAACATCCGAGGAGGAAAGGCCTCCCAGCTAGGCATCTTCATCTCCAAGGTGCGTATGCCTGGTAGGCAATATGGATAGCTACTTCCCTTTGTTAAGTTATCAGGTTGCAGAACCCTGATGTCCCAAGGCTTGGGGAGAGGGATGATTTAGTAGACTCATAGAAGGGGCATAGTGGGGATACCCTTGCCCACTTAAAACTTCCCACCTGGCAAGCCACCCGTTTCCCTGCATTGTCTCACACACACACACAACCGATGGTACCTTACGTTTGAATAGCACTTAATTCACTTACATTCTTTGAAATTATCCCACCTTGATCATGTATATTCTCTCCTTACCAACAGGTGATTCCGGACTCTGATGCACATCGAGCAGGACTTCAGGAAGGGGACCAAGTCCTAGCTGTGAATGATGTGGATTTCCAAGATATTGAGCACAGCAAGGTGAGCACAGCACCCTGGGCTGTGGTGAGGCAAGAAGCCATCCCAGGTAGGACGCAGTGGATAAGATTAGCCTGATGTGTAACTTGATAAGAAAGAATTTCTCCTTGGTAAGAGGGAAGCAGCTATTAGTGACCCAGAAGGTTGGAATGGCAAACTACATTCCTTCTGTTATGATTCCGTCCTGGGTTGTATCTCTTCATTTGTACAAGCTGCTGTGTTCCTTCCAGGCTGTTGAGATCCTGAAGACAGCTCGAGAAATCAGCATGCGTGTCCGCTTCTTTCCCTATAGTAAGTGCCGCTCTCTTTTTTGCTTACCTGGCAGGGCCTTCGGTAGGAACTCTTTAAATACCAATTACTAGAGGCCCCACAAGTTGGAGATGGGGAGTCGGAATCTCAGGCTGGAAAATAACCTGCTCTTTTCCTCCTTTCCCCCAGATTATCACCGCCAGAAAGAGAGGACTGTGCACTAGAGAGTTGCAACCCACAGCCCTCCACGTGGAATCTTCTAGAACGAGCTAGCTAGGCCTCAGGGAAGCCACTTGGGAAACTCTACTCTCAGCCCCACCCTGGCAGAGTGGAGTAGGGAGGATAGGGAGACAGTGAGGCCCTGCCCTGAGCCAGCTGGCCAACTGCATTATCCCACCTGTACTGCACTTTGAGTTCCCTAGTTTTCTAGGTGGGCTTCATTCCCTGGAAGGAGAAGGATGATGATGTCTAGGTATCGCTTAGCCTGTGGAGAACCCTGCTAGAGAAGGCAGCTGACATTTATTGAATACCATGTGCGAGGCAATTCCACATATGTCGTGTCATTTTCATTAATGTCTACAGATCTTGGGGGCCTCCCACCTAATCTGCCTGGCCATCTCATCCCATCCTTATACTACCAGTCATATACTTTGGAGACTCCAGTGGAACCCCGTTTTCCCCCACTCCCTCCTTCTATCTTCTCCCTCCAAAAAAGTAAAACACAATGCTGAGGAAATGTTGGTTGATACTGATTTGGATGATACTGATTGGGTGTTAAATGCCTTCGAGATAAAAATAAAAGCTCTTCCAAAGGGAGGAGCCACTAGAAGCAGCAGAGCAACACTATATGTATTTCACAATTGTCTCTCTCAGAACATTAGGGAGACCCAGGAAGCTTATCTACAGTATAACTGAGGAATGGTATAGGGTGAGGGGGTACTGGAGGAAACAGTGCCCCTTCCCCCATGAGCTGTGGCCATTTCTCTGCAGGGGGCAGTATTAATATAGTTCTGTCTTCTCTTTTCCCAGATTCTTTCATCGGGAACATAAACTAAGGGAGAGGCTTAGATGCATTTCTTTTTGGGGACAGCAGTAAGAAATTGCTTCCCAATTTTCACCTGGTTGGTTGAGTAGTACTGACTGCTGATTTCCCCCTTGTCTTCACCCCAGCCCCCAGATAACCTTCTGCTATGTTCTCAGCAATCCATTGTTAGAGATTCCAGGCCACACCTTAGGCCATTTCCATTGGCATGTTCACAGTACCCGTTCAGAATAGAAAGTTAATGAGGTATGGGGTGAAGTTGTACCCCATAATGAAAGTCCCGAATTTGCCTTGAAAGAATCCTGGGAAGCTTCAATATATATTTTGAGGCCCTTGCCCCCATTGAGTGATTCTACTGATCTGAGGTGGAGCCTGGATGTCTGAATTTTTATTTTTTAAATTTTTTTGTACTTAAAGATCTTTTTATTCAAAGTCACAATACAATTATGTACATCAACTATACCTCGATTTAAAAAATCACAATACAATTAGGAGGCTGCCCCTCTGCACTTTCAGTGCCACATCTACTCATGTTGCCACAGTTAACTCACTTTGCCACTCTACTCTCTTCTCTCCAAATTTTGCACAAACCAACCAATTTCCTGACTCTGCGAAGCACTAATCACCCAGGGTTTCCATGCTTCTTTTTTGTTTTTAATGGATTTTAAAATAAGGTGAATAAGTCTTCAAATATAGGAAACAGTTCTAAATAGTAGTAACATATCTCTGTGAGGAAGTTCTGGTTCTTCCTATAAATCCCACCCCAGCTCTACTATGGTACCTCTTCTAGAGGCTTGCTGCTATTGTCAGGTAGCAACATCCTAGTGAGCAGAGCTGGAGGTACAATCCATCTAGCTGTCTCTGTGTTTCCTGGGAAATCCCCCCATATATAGAATATATGCTCCTGTTTGCTCTGCTGCCCCCCAGTGGCCATCTGAGTAAGAAACTAGAGGCTGAGATACTTGCACAAAGGCATATTGGCTGAGTCCACTGAATGTTGAGGTCCAAGACTCTCCCAACTGTCTGCGGTTAAAAGGTTTTAAAACAACTCATCGAAGAAGTGTGGTAAACAGGGTAAAAAGTCCCAGCCAGGTGCCACGGGCCTAAGAGGCAAAAATCCTGCCCTAAATTGGTTCTTTGAGGTATTTAGAATGGTTCTGTGTTGGGACACCAGCATGATGCAACTGCATTGTGGAGGTGTAGGTATAGCATGGAGAAGGTGCAAACAATAAGAGGCTGAGGTGAAAGGACCAGTCATTTATTGAGGGTGAGATAATAAGACAGTGGAGAAGGAACTGTATCAATCTTTGAGGTATCCCAGCTGCTGTAGAACTGCATCCCCTATAGATGTGTTTTAGCAGTCACAGACGGCCAGGTGGGATTCCTGGACTCTGCCAGAACTTTCTACCCTGTAACTGTGAGAAGTGGTCAAGAGAAAGTGATAGTATTTTCAGGGGTTCTGTTTTACTCCTGAGCCTAGGAATTGAACAAGAGCTTAGTAAGTGACCAAGTATTTAAACCATAAACATGAGGTTGGGGGAGAAGGACTGGTACTGGGAAGCCCAAATGCAGTAAGTTGATCATATTAGGCAGAGAGGTAACCTAAGCTATCAACAGGAACAATGGTTTTTGATGCCTGACTCATTGGAAGGTTCCAGCTGGATTTCAGCACTGAAGTGTGTGGTAAGGAAGGAAGGTAATAAAGTGGCTGGGGTCAAATCTTAACTCCCAGGGGCATCTTCTAGGAGATACAGAAAAGGAATTTTTATCTTATGATCCCTTTCACCTAAAGGCAAACCAGGGAGCTGCTTTGGGCTGAAGTTAGTCCACTTCAATATCAGTCAGGCAGAAAAATTGGCCTGGCCATCAACTCAGCAAGGGAAGTTTGCCTTCTCTGCGTGTACCCTCCCTACCCCAGCAAAGCTGGGAGAAAGGATACTCTCCTCTTCCTTCAGTGGAGAGGAATTACCTCTGGAAGTGAGGGCAGAAACCATGCTATGGAATAGCCCTGTGTGTGTGTGTGTGTGTGTGTGTGTGTGTGTGTGTGTGTGTGTGTGTGTGTGTGTATGTGCAAAAGAAAGAAAAAAGGTCAGGTTTAGAGATATGATTCCAGGCCTTTGCATTGCATGATGGGGAGATGAACTTTACCCCCACCCTACGATAGGACAAGCCAAGGTTATCCAAAAGAATAAGCAGTGGTGAATTTGGCACTGTTCTCAATAAACATCACATTGAGGTCTCTGGATTTTTCTTCTGCCTCCTCGGTAGAGACTTCTCTGGACAAATGAGAAATGATACAAGGGACCAGATAGTGGTAAGACCCCCTTCTGACCCAGAGTTAGTGGATAGGAATAGATCCTTCTGAGGTGTAAACCTGCATCCCTAGGACCAGGAACCCTTGAAGCCCTGAACCCATGACCTTTCTGATCCCTGACACAGGTAACTCCTCCCAAGTAAATAGAGCACAGTAGACCCTCCCCATTGGGATTGAGCTCTAGGTATGCCAGAAGCAGTTGCAGTTATACCTTTCCTTTTGTTGTTCAGATCAATGTTGTTACCCACCAACATGATAATATACTCTGCCCGTACATCTTCTACCCACTTATCTGTTTCCTTGAAAAAGTTGTCCTGTCTACAGGGCAATGTGTTGCAGAGAGTTGAAACATTTAGTAGAGATTTGGAGAAAATAACGTACCTGTCTTTCTCTCTCCTAGTCTTTTTTTTTTCCTTATGCTCTAATGCTTGTATTTTTTTATCCTCTCTTCTAGTCTTACCAACCTCTATTGCTTCCCTCAATCCCCTTTTCAAGTAAAACATGGCATAACTCCCACTTGTGATGTCATAGACAACCACAGCAGTAGTTAAATCATGAATGTTGCTAGAATTAGGCTGCAAAAGTTCTCCTGGCCAGCTGCATTCCATAGGTGCAGCTGAATCTGCATAAAACAAATGTTTAGAAGGAAGGTGGAGAAAGATAGAAAAGAAACTAGCTTTTTAAAGGCTAGAACTTAATAAAGGAATAAAAAGAGTCAAGGAAATTGGGTGTCTGAAAAGTGGCTGCTATGGTCACAAACCAAGTGCCTATCATCCTAGGATAGGTCCGATCTCAATACACTATTTTAATTAAGGAAGACCCTGCAGAGCAGCAGATTTAAGGATTAAAGGCTACTTGGACTTTGTTACAGCTGGAGATTAGATGAGGGCAGACAGAATAAGAAACAGCACAGGATTTGGCAGTTTGGGGAGGTTTCACATTTTATTTCTCCTTCTTTATCCACAGGTAATGTGGGGGTGGTGCTACCCTACTGTGATGAATAGGCCTCAGTGATTGAGGTACCGGATTAGTGGCATGAGAGTGAACACTCACTGTTCAGTCCTCCAAGTACATGATCTTAGAAAGTCAATTCCAAAGGTCGCCTGCAAACCCCTCCTGTACCCCCAATACCAGGCAGTATTAGACCCGGAAGTGGAGAATAGCCCTTGAAAAGTGTCCTGGCTCAGCTTTTCAACACTTACAATAGCTAACTTTGAGGAGAAGAATCCCTGGGTAAGTTTGACCAAAGAAGGGGGCAAAAATGTACTGTGTGATGCCTTGGCGGTGGGTTCACCCAGCAGGCGCCTTCGAAGCTGTTGTACATAAAGTGGGTGATGATAAGTAGGCCAAGTGTCACCCTGGGCGAGGAGGAAATTGATTCCCCAGAGAACCCCCCATTCCATTTCATACCATCACAACTTCCTGTTCCCAAAGCCCAACCCAGACCCCCGCTGCTCTGACCCCCAAGATTGCAGTGTTTGGATTTGCACAGAGACTGGTGCTTGGGTGCCTCGGCTGTGGGCCTTGTGGTGTGCTGTATGCTTGGCAGGTGGGTGGCACTTGTTGCCTGGGGTCACATAGCACTCTGTCCAACCATCAGCATCACCCTCAGGCCTGGTCTCAGGCGCTGCCCGCAGCTCCGAGGTGGGAGTGTGATAGTTGGGGGTGGGGGCAGAGGTGACCAGGGCCCAGAAGGAAAGTTGAAGGACTCACAGGGGTGGGTGGCCTTGCCGGAGGGAAGTCAGGGTTGTTTAGAGGAAAAGCACGTGCTGCAGGAGATCTCATCACTGATGTGGGGTGGCGGGTGGGGAGGTGGCTCATTCTAGGTAGTTCCATTACCCTCCTCCAGGAGGGGGAGATACCAAAGCGATCAGCGGGCACATCTGGACATGCTGATTTATTAGAGTGTTACAGTGGGGCTTCCACACAGAGGCACCTGAGCCAGGCGCTCAGGTGCCCTCATCCCCCTCGGCCGCCAAAGCCCCCGGCTCTCCTCTCTGCCGGGCTGCTGCTGAGCGAACTCCTCGATGACTATGTCCTCAGAGCTTGTGGAAGCAGCAGAGGGAAATGGAGGGTTAGGAACAGCTGTCTGAGCGTCTTCCACATCCACTCCCGTTTCCTGATCCCAGAGAAGTGATCCCTTCCCTGCTTCCCAACTCCGAACCTCACCCCACTCTCAGCTGCCCCCGCCCCACTTGGATCACACTGGCTTTGCCCCCACCCCACTTGGATCACACTGGCTTGTTTCCTTTGTTCCCTCCCCGGTCTGCCAACACAAAAGCCCCCATGAGGGCCAGAGGGGAAATAAGAATGGAGGGTGGGAAGGAGGGAAGGGATGGGAGAATGAAAGACCGGAGAAGTTAGGGTGAGGAGGTGTGGGGGGATGGAAAGAGAAAACTGGAAGGGATGAGGGGGAAGGACGATTGGGAGAAGAGCAGGAGGTGGAGGGTGGGGGACGCAAAAAGGGAAAGAGGGGGGTGTATGAAAAGCATTGAACTATGACACGAAGCTAAACCATATGTTTCCACTGCACACCTATTGAAAGCAACACTCCGGGGAAGCTTTTTTCCATTCCATCATCATAAAATGAAGAGTGGCAGTGGGGAAGGGGGGCGAGGTTTCCGGGCCTCATAATTTTCTTACCTTGCGGCCTCTGTAGCAAGCATGGAGAGGGAAGGAAATACGGATTGAAGCTGATAAGTTCCCTGAAGAAATGTCCTGTTACTCATTCCTCTCCCTTTTTAACCCTCTCCCTCACGCTCCGGGGAAGCTTTTCACACACACACACACACACACACACACACACACACACACACACACACACCCCTTCCCCTGAAAACCTAGACACCCAACCTACCTATTGCTATTCAATCTCTACCCAAACTGCCAGTCCTCGATTCATGAGATCAGAATTGTTTGGTCCCCAACCCTAGGGACCACTGTTCCTGTGAGTCCCACCTGGTCACTCACCGTTAGATGGCTTTGGATGCATCAGGATCAAGGGCAGCTCCACGCCAACATCACTGCAAGGATCCCAAGGGAGAGTTATAGATTTCCCTCCAAGGCCACTCCCTGAACCTCTCCCTCAATTTTTCAGTCCTGGGATGCCCTTAGATTCTCCCGTGTCATTCTTTTGGTCTCCTAATCGCATCCTCCCCTTCTTGCCCCAGTTCCCCCTCCCCACAGTGTCTTACCTGGCTGTCAGGTCGCCTAGGATGCTGAGGGTAGAATGACACCCTAAAATTAGCAGCTGGAAATGGTTAGTAGCAACCTAATTTTGCAGGGGAATGAAGGATTGTAAGGCCAACTCAACCACAGAATGGGTTTCTGGAAGGGAAGGTGGCTTGTTCGTGGAGCTCACAGGTTTGGGAAACTGGTCCAGGAGAAGGGGTGGGGAATAGCTTGAGTGGGTCAGTCCAACTGGGAGGAAAACAGAAGTGGCTGCCCAGACAGGCCCTGCACTCTCACTTACCCTCTACAGGACACCATCAGGTTGACTCTGACTTTGTAGGACACCAGGATCCCCAGCAGCTCCTTGTCCATTCCTGGTCGAAGACTGGAGGTGGTAGTATTCATTGTTGTGTGTTTGGAGGGGAGGGGCTGGGGGTTAATTCATTCAGTGCACCTTTTGTCATCTGGCAGGGCTCCCAGGCTCTGATCTCCTACTCATTGGCACCACACTTCTGTTCCTCAGATCCAGTTTTACCAGGTCATCCTCTGCTCAGGAGCCTACCTCTCTGAATATGACTACTACACTGCTTGGCTTTCATGACCCTTAACAATCTAACCTTCCTGCCCTAACTCCCTAACACCTGGGATACAACCTAAGCGGACCCATGCTCTCTCCATGTTCAGAACGTGCCATGCAGATTCCTACCTTCTAGCCTTTGCCCAGGCTATGTTCCCAACCCGGAACACTCTTTTCTTCCTCTGTTGCTATCCAGATCCAACACCTTCTTCAAGCTCTAGCTCCTTCTGTCTCCTCTAGGAAGCCCTCTCCAGCTATAGCTGGCTTCTATTAACTTCTATCAGATTTGTAGTCTGAACCACACGTACTAACATTTAACTGTTAGATTGCATTTAAATTCCTCCTTGTTCTCCGTTTAGGCTGTAAATTGACTGAAGGCAGAGACTGTCTTAAACGTCTTTGTATCCTCCCACATTGCTTAGCATAGGAATAAGCATGTAACAGGTGTTCAATGAAAACCCACTGATTGGGGCTTCCCTGGTGGCGCAGTGGTTGCGCGTCCGCCTGCCGATGCAGGGGAACCGGGTTCGCGCCCCGGTCTGGGAGGATCCCACGTGCCGCGGAGCGGCTGGGCCCGTGGGCCATGGCCGCTGGGCCTGCGCGTCCGGAGCCTGTGGTCCGCGACGGGAGAGGCCACGGCAGGGGGAGGCCTGTATACCACAAAAAAAACAAAACAAAAAAAAACCCCACTGATTGAAAAATAAGGCACAGGAAGCGATATGATCTTGGGAAAGTCTCTTCATTGCCCTGGGATGCTTATCCTCTATCTGTAAAATAATGCTGTTTGTATGATTTCTCAGGCTCTTTCAAGCAATCATAGTCCATAGCTACATGATTGATAAGGCATAGGGAAAGGCAGTGAGAATTAATGCTTGTTAGATGGTGGCAGATGGCTTTTGGTGGGAGACACATCTTACACTAGGGCCTCCAAGTGTTAGGCATAGGACCAAATGAATGATTTGATAGAATTATATCAATTCCTATCATATTTCTCTTCTTTTTGTCCTCTTTTCTCTCCGTTTCTCATCTGGCTTCCATTGAACTTCTGTCTTCACTAGAGAGTAGCTGCTGTAGAGATCGCAGTGTTAGAGCCAGATGACATGTGATAGAATCTTTTCCACCTCTGCCACTTATTAGCTACGCAAGCTTGGACAAGTTCCTTCATCTCTCTGAGCTTCAGGGTCGTTAAGTGTAAAGTAGAATAAGAATACATATCCAGCCTACTTTAATGGGATTCTTATGAAGATAACAGTACCATACGTAAGACCTTTATGAGTTGTAAAATATTGTACAACATAAGGAATTTTTCCTTTCCACTTTTTCCTTTCTTGTTGCCTATGACCTAAGCCTGCCATTGGTCCCATGGGTATTATTTAGCTTACTGTCGGCCCTCTTGCCTGGAGGCAGCTCTGAACACTGACCTAGGGACATTTTTAAAAACAGGTAGGCTTCATTGAAGGTGAAACCTCAGAACTGTATATATAGCACACACAATGTGTTGGGGGTAGAAAATGAAGGTTGGGAGTTACATTTGAGCTTACATCGTGCTAGAGGCCAGATTGGTATCACCATGCTTGAATTTGCCATCCAGTGCCAGGCCCTGTTTCTGGCAGTTGGCAGCCAGGAGTGGGGTTACTGCAAAGCTCTTGGAGAAGGTGGGGTTAGCAGCTATACTCTCCCTTTCAAAGGAAAAGAAGAGATGAACTTAAGCTAGCCTTGCCAACTAAGTGATTCTCATTCCCAAGAGTTTTTTGCACGATTCCACGAAACTACTGGAGTATCCAAGAGAGCTGGCATGTCTGACTGTGGAGAGTGGGAACAATTCATTCTGGTGAGAAATCCTTATGCCTCTGCCCTCTCTCAGGACTTGATGATCCTCTTGTGGTATCCCCCCCTCCAGCTCTCTTGAGAATCCCTCCCTCTTTCCACATCAACCCTCACCTTGATGTTCCTCAGTCCTGGGCTCTTCTCCACTTCCTTCTTTCCCCAACCCCCTCCTCTGCCTCCAGACCCCGGCCCTCTTCCCACCACCCTATCCCTTGGCTCTCTGACCCAGGCCCCAGCGCCAGCTCACATGAACTCCTGAACGAACACAGTCTTGGTGTACTTGTCTAGTGAATACAGGACGACATCTGTGATCTGGTCAACTGAAGAGCCAGGAAAAACACATGACTACAATTAGTCAGTCATCCTCGAGACCACAACTTGCTGCCCTTGTACACGGGCACACTACTCATGATATACTAAGATGTGCATGTGGACAAACAGAAATACGTGTTCTGATAAGCCTGCAATGGAGGGAAAGCCTAGATGAATGCAGACTGGGTAAGTGGGGCAGAGTTCTGGAAGAAGACCTCTGGATTTGGGACCAGGTGCAGGGGGATAGGAAAATAAGCTCACCTGAAATCTTGATCTTTTTGATGACCTTGTTGGTGCAGTTATTGATGGAAACGTTGACAGTGATGGGTTTGCCGTGGTAGTGAACCTGAAGCAGGAGTAGAGGCCCATTATAAGACTGGAGGGAGAACACCCAGATCAAGACCTAGAATTTGTTTCCTCAGTGCTTTTGCCACCCTGGCTTCCACCCTTGTCTTCCCAAGTAGGAGATCAATGAAGAAAGGGTGTCAGAGGGGTTGCATGGTAGGGGGCAGGAAATGGGGGTCACAAACCTCCTTGTCCATCCAGGCCTGGAGTTGTAGGTGCTGAGCTGACAGAAGGAAGCGGCGAACAGTCTGGGCCCAGGGGCCAGGGCCTGGCTCCAGGGGTGGAAACTGGATTTTCCGAATCACCAGCCGCACAGAGTCTCTAAGTAGAGGCCAAGGGGACAGCCAGAATGTCTCCTTAGGACCCACAGACCTTTCTCATGCTAACCCCATAGCCCAGTCCTTGCTTGGGGAGGGGAGGTGGTGGAAGGCCTCTGTCAGAGAACTCCTCTGGACCCTCAAGGTAGGTATCTAGACCACAGGTCAGCAAACTATGGCTCAATGGCCAAATCTGGCCTGCTGCCTGTTTCTGTATGGCTTGCGAACTAAGAATGGTTATTACATTTTTTAATGGTTGAAAAGAAATCCACAATAATATTTCATGACATGTGGAAATTATGTAAAATTCAAATTTCAGTGTCCATAAATAAAGCCATGCTCGTTCATTTACGTACTGCCTATGGCTGTTTTCACGCTACAGTGGCACGGCTGAGTAGTTACAACAGAAACTACATTGCTCACAAAGCCTGAATATTTCTTTTTTGGCCTTTTACAGGAAAGTTTGCTGACCCTTGCCCTAGAGCAAAGAAGAGAAGTCAGAGGGAAATCAGAACTGGGCATCTGAGTTAGTGGTGACGGTGCTACAGAGGTTAGAAGTAGGGCTGTTTCTGTCCTTGAGAGCAAGATCTGTTTTTTGGCGCAGGCTGGAGGCAGGGATTTTGGAGAGGACCAAAGAAATACCTCTTGGAGACTTTCTCCTCCAGGTTTTCAGCACAGAAACTCTTCACTTCAAAGTCAACACCACAGGCCTGCAAAGGGGCAGGAGTGAGAAGAACTCATTTCTGACACTACCCCTCCCTTCCTCATGGAAATGTCTGATCCCGTCCCGTAGCTGTCCCTTTCTCTAGTCTTGTCCATTTATCCCCCTGTCCCTCTTTCTCAGAACCCAGACCTCACCTTCCCTGTATCATCAGGACCTGGCTGCAGTGTCACCGAACAGGGCAGGTTGACAACCGTCTAAAAGATCAGAAGGAGGTCAGCAAACAGAAGAAACAGGGACCCCTTTCCTCTGTTCTCCTTCTTCAGCTTCCTTTCTTAATCTTCCCTGGAAGCCTTACCCAGGACTTGGGGTCAGTACCTGCAGGGTAAAAGGGTAGGCATTGTCCCCCAGCTTGTGCAGCAGTCGCTCCTGCAGGACTGTGAGGGGCCCCTGGGGGCTGCTGTGCTCAGCTGGGACCACTTGCTGGGCCTGTACATACAGATCTTTGCGGAATGTCAGACCGATCACATCCAAATCATCATGGCCATAGCGAAAGGCACACGTCAGCATGACAAACACTGCAGGCAAAGGAGGAAGAGAGTGACCTGTCAGACCCGAGGGGGAAAGGAGATCTTAAATAGGTCAGAGGAAGACATGGAGAGGCAATGTAATACGATCAAAACAGTATGGCCATAAAGAAAAGGATCAATACATTTGACTATAGTAAAATTTAAAACTTCTTTACATTAAGAGTCTTTATAAATAATGAAACAAGCAAAAGCCTGAGAGGAAATATTTGCAACACATATAACAAACAAAAGTTTAGTGTTCATAATATATAAAGAACTCCCACAAATCAGTAATAAAAATAAAAACAGCCCAATATAAAAGTGTGCAAAGTTTATGAATAGGCTCTGCACAGAAGAGCAAAACGGAATGGCCAATAAGGTATGAAAACATGTCCAGTCTAATAATAATCAGATTAAGTGCAAATTAAAACCACAATGAGAGGACTTCCCTGGTGGTCCCGTGGTTAAGGCTCCGCGCTCCCAATGCAGGGGGCCTGGGTTCGATTCCTGGTCAGGGAACTAGATCCCACATGCCGCAACTAAGAGTTCACATGCTGCAACTAAAAGATCCTGCATACTGCAACTAAAAAAAAATCCTGCATGCCACAACGAAGATCCTGTGTGCCGCAACTAAGACCCAGAGCAGCCAAATAAATAAATAAATAATTTTTAAAAGCCCACAATGTGATAACACTTCACACCCGTCATATTGTCAAAAACTTTTAAGTCTGACAGCACTATGTGTTGAGCAGTGCTCCAGATGTGGAGCAATAGGGTTCATTACACACTGTGGTGGGAATATACATTCGTACAACCACTTTTTTTTTTTCTGTCAGAGTCCCTAGGTTTATTTATTTAGTTAGTTTTTTACAGAAGGCAATTCAATTAATGAGGAAACCAGTGAGATGTTAAGACTGATACAAGAGAAAATTCAAGGACCTGGAGATTTGTAGTTGGTCAAAGGAATGCAGAAAAAAACTTGCTAACAAATGAGTACAACCACTTTGGAAAACTGCTGGGCACTATCCAGTAAAGCTGAATCTTCTCATATCTTATGACCTAAGATGAATTTAGAGGAAGTCTTGCTCATGTCTATAAGGAGATACCTATGAGAATGTTCGTTGCGTCAATGTTTGTCATAGCATAAGATTGGAAATGATTTAAATACCTATCAATGGGAGAACGGGTAAACAGTTGTGGTATATTCATATCATGGAATACTAAACTGAGGTTAAAATAAATGAACTAAACTCCATGTATTAACATGGTTAAGTCTCAAAAACTATTGCGTAAAAAATGCTAGCTGCAGGATGATATGCACAATCTGATACCATGTACGTAAAGTTGAAAAGCATGTAGAACAGTACCAAAGTTGCTCACTGATATATAAATATAGAGTAGAAGTATAGAAACATCATGGGAATAATAAACATCAAATTCAGGATAGTAATTATCTGCGGTGGAGGCAGGAAGAAAAAGAGGGAGGGAGGAAGGAGTATGGGATTAGGGAAGGATACACAGGAGACTTCAGTTTGATTCTGTAATTCTTTTAAAAGCTAGGTGGTGAGTACAGGGTATTCATTACATAATTCTCTAGGGTCAGAATACTTGGGCTTGAATATGACTTGCATAAATCCCTCGAGTTGTCTGAGCCTCAGTTATTTCACCTGTCAATAATAGGACTGCACTGAGAGCTCTACATATGTTATTTGGACCTCACAATAATCCTCTGAAGTATTATTATCTCCACTTTACAGGTAGAGAAAATGAGCTCAGAGCAGCTAAGTGACAGCCCAGGATTTCAACTCAGGCCTGACTCCAAAGCCCAGACTCGTACGTGCCCAACTTAACTCATAGGATGGTTGTAAGGAGTTGATGTATGAGAAATCCCTTTGGAAATTTAAATTAGATGTGGATGATGATGATGATGATCATGGGAATATTAGAAAAGTGGAACAGTTATAAATGAACTTATACATTGCAGCTAGTACCTAAGGTTAGGGGCAAGTAGAAAGTCACTTGAGTGCACTAGTGGTGTGGGATGGGGTACAGAAAGATACCTGTCCAAGGACAGTGACAGAGACTGAGGGAAGGAAAGATTTAGAACAGGGGTGGGGAATCTTACTTTTAATCAGGAGCCCTGACCCAAAGAAAAGAAAATTACTAAGAGCCACACACTAGTAGAAAGCAAGTCATTTTTGTATTTTTAAGAGATCAAAATATCAAACAGCCAGATTATCTGCTTTTAAAATTACGAGCAAGCAAAGAAAATGAATCTATATTCAAAAGATACAACAAAGACTGAAAGTAATGATAATGGTAGTGTTTATAATGACTGGGGCAATGGGCAACCTCATACCCTGCAGGAGGGAGAGTTAATTGGTACAACCATTTTGAAGGGCAATTTGGCAATAGAAACCTTTAAAAATGTGTGACTGCCCTTTGGCCATTCATTCCTTTTCTAGGCATTTAGTCTAAAGAAATAATTGGACAAGTATGAAAAGAAATACATACAAGCGTGTACTTTATGGGGTTGTTTATCATAGCAAAAAATGTCCAACGATTGAAGTTGGCTAAATATATTATGGTACACCCATACAATATACTACTAGGCAACTTAAAACTTTATAGATTTTTACATATTGCATAGGTAAAAAAGGTTAGAAAATGTTATTTATAATATAGCATTTTTAATAAAAATATAGATTTTTTGCTCAGAAAATATGAATAAATATGAAGTGAAATATTAGTGATTATCTCTGGATGAGAGGATTACAGTCTTTTTCTCCTTCATCTGTACTTTCTAATATTTCTACAATGAAGACAAACTTAACAATTTTCAAAAGATACAACAAATTAAATTCACCTTGGTGCCCAATTATGCCAATAAAAGTGGGAAAGGGAGAGAGAAAAGGAAAAGGAAAGAGGGGGCATAGGAAAAGAAAAAACAGAGATGAGAAAAAGAGGAAAAGAGGTGGCTGGAAGGAAGCCAGGGAAGGGAGGAAATGCAATAGATGAGAAATAAGACAGAAAAAGATCAGGCGAGGCCAGGCAGAAGGGTATCTAATAGCCCCTGAGGTAAAGGTGTTAATCAGATGAATTGTTCTGTCACATCCCGCTGTGGCATGTGGGGAGGGCATCACCCCACCCCCAAGATCTTATTGGCTCTCTGGCAGTTTAGAATCATCCTTTTTTTAGTGTGTTAGGAAATAGCTTGTTTTTATTTTTTTTAATTCAACATCTATTCTAAAGTTATTAATTTATATTTGTGTTTATTATATAAACAATACATATTAATTGTGTGGCAATCAGAAAACACAAAGAGAATCAAAGCCCTGCCATCATACATCATATTCCAGAGATAACTGCTGTTAATTTCTGTTGCATTTGCTTCCCAACTTTGTTTCTATAATTAAACATAAGGCCACCTTAGCTATTGACTTCTCTCTCATTGCCTTTTTGAAATGAAACATTTTATTTTGAGATCATCACATGCAGTTGTAAGAAATAATACAGAGAGATCCCACATCAATTTTTGTTAAACCGCACTTCATTCGCACAACCGCATATATTGCCCTACAACCAGCCTTTTTCATTCAAGGTGTAGCGTAAGCATATTTCACATCAACAAATGCACCTCGAAAGGAAAAAAAGCATATTTGAAAATATGACGCAAATAAGATTATCTTCATAAAAGTAACAAAACATATAAAGTAGCTAAGGAATAAACTTAAATATATACACTTAAATGAATAATAATATAAAACTACTAAGGGACATGAAGAAGATTAGAATTAAAGGAAAAAACACATTCCTGGGTTGACATGCATTTTTTCAACTAAAGATTTCTTTCTGTAGGTTCTTCTGAAGACTTTGTAGGACTGTGAAAAAATGATTTAGGTTTTAGAACTACAGAGTAATTGAGAGTCTTAAATAAGTTGATTAATTTACTGGCCATACCGCGAAGTTCCTCTGATATTTAAAACTGGGTGGAGGGCTTCCCTGGTGGCGCAGTGGTTGGGAGTCCGCCTGCCGATGCAGGGGAACCGGGTTCGCGCCCCGGTCTGGGAGGATCCCACATGCCGCGGAGCGGCTGGGCCCGTGGGCCATGGCCGCTGAGCCTGCGCGTCCGGAGACTGTGCTAAAAAAAAAAATAAAAAATAAAAATAAAACTGGGTGGACTGCTTATCTGCACTGTTTAATCTGAGCGACTAAGTCTGGTTTATTCCACAATATCTAAAGGTTACATCTGAACTAGTATCCATCAATTTGTTCTGAGCCTTTTTCAAATCAAACCCAATTTTCAGTCTAATTGGATCACAGAGTAAGAATTAAAAGGAAAAAAAGTGGCAAAACAATATTTCAGTGTAATCTGGATCTATAATACTGTGGCCAGAGCAATGTCTCTTGCCGTTACTTGCTGTAGTTATTGTTTTGTTTGCTTCTTTGTTTGGGATTTTTTTTTTTTTTTGGTACGTGGGCCCCTCACTGTTGTGGCCTCTCCCGTTGAGGAGCACAGGCTCCGGATGCACAGGCTCAGCGGCCATGGCTCACGGGCCTAGCTGCCCCGCGGCATGTGGGATCTTCCCGGACCGGGGCACGAACCCGTGTCCCCTGCATCGGCAGGCGGACTCTCAACCACTGTGCCACCAGGGAAGCCCTGTTTGGGATTTTTTAATGGAAAAAATGGGTTTCCCTACACAAAGGAGATATGGAAAGACATATGCAATTAAAGGAAAAAGCAAATGCAAAGTGGCAGGCTGAAGGTCACATCCAGCCTATGGAAAATTAAAGTTTTTTGATTTATCCAGGCCTTTAAAAATCTTTTAATTAGTTGCCAACATTTGAAAATCAGGAAATTTGCATTAAAATATGGATTTCTGGTGTACTGGATCTTTCCATGGGCAGTCTAAGCAGAGGCACCACCAACAGTAATGGAGAAGATCAGAAATTTTAGAAAAAAACTTCAGCACATATGTAAATTTTGTGTGATCTTGAAAAACAAAATTTCATTTATGCTTTAGAAATGTATCTATTTTGAATATCATTTGGGGAAGGGGCACTAGAATCTTTTCAGACTTTGGGCCTCTCAAGGTCGTATTCTGAGCTTCATTTCCAGTTCCTCTTTAACAATTGGAAAATCTGGCCACACTGGGCTGAAATTCTCAGTGGTTAGCCTCCACCAGACAAGACATTCACAGTTCCCACTACTTTTATATTTTCTTATACCCCTCTGGTCCACTCATCCACTCTACTCATTCAGGTTACTTGTCTGGCATGTGTGACATTTTAGGTTGGGGTCCCTGGCACATACACAGACCAACAAGGATTTTTACTTACTCTTTCGACCTTTTAAGTAATCGGGGTCAACCAGGACTACACCATCTGTGGAGAGGGGGAGAGATGGCCCTCTGGTCAGGAAAGGTCCTCAGACTATGAAATAGAAGTTGACCCCTGAATAGTTCCTCCCATTTTTCTCTTTAATTGGCCTCCTCTTCTGCATGGTCCTTTCTTGGCTTTCTTTTACTCCCTCACTCCCATTCCCTTCTCCCCAGGCTCTTTCCCTTTTTGGACTCACTGACCAATGGCTTCCACCATGTCCAAATGGTCCACGAAGTCCCGTTTCCCCAGGTAGATGGAGAGCTGTTGTGGAACAACCTCCATGTTATTCTCATAATCATCTTTGAATGGATTCCCCTGAAGCCCCCAACCCAAACCCCTGAGACCTTGAAGGACGTACCCACCTATCCCTTTTGCCCTCTCATTTGCCCAGCTGGGCCAGGTTCTCTCACCTTGCCATTGGAGCAGGTCTTCTTAAACGCCCTATGAGGAGAAAATCAGAGGATAGGGAGGGGAATTGGAAGGGAAGGGAAGGGGAGAGGATGATAAAGGGAAGTGGGGAGAAAAGGAAATATTTCGAGGATTAGAAGAGGCCCAGGGACTTCCCTGGAGGTCCAGTGGTAAAGGATCCGCCTTACCATGCAGGGGACGCAGGTTTGATCCCTGGTCAGGGAACTAAGATCCCACATGCCTTGGGGCAACTAAGCCTGCGTGCCACAACTACTGAGCTCTCGGGCCTCAACAAGAGAGCCCGAATGCTACAAGCTACAGAGCCCATGCACTCTGGACCCCATGCGCCACAACTACAGAGCACACGTGCCCTGGAGCCTGCACTCCACAACTGGAGAAGAGAAAACCCACACGCCACAACTACAGAGAAGTCCGCGCGCCGCAACCAAGATTCCGCGTGCCACAACTAAGACCCAACGCAGCCAAAAATAAATAAAATAAATAAATAATAAATAAATCTTACCGGTGGGATTGGGGAGGAGCTGGAAAAAAAAAAAAAAAAGAAGAGGCCCAAGGAGAGCGAAATGACACAAATGTGGAGGCAGTTGGGATAGAGTCCAAGACACAAGTTAGGGAGAGGTTGCAAACCCCTTCACCCCAAAGGCAAGTACTTGGGTTTGGGTAAGTGACAAGTCGCAGATTCAGAGAATTAGGAGTTCTTACCTGGATATGTTGGCCATGGCGTTGATGTTGAGCCTTTTCTGGCAAAAGGGAAAGAAGGGGGAAGGCTCAATCATTTGGTCCCTATTCTCCTTACCTGGCTCTGGTATACCATCCAGACACACCTAGTGGGATGTAACCTTTTCTTCTTAGATAGACACCTCACCACCATCCACGCCTCCTATTCTCCCTCCTGCCAAGGTTACTTATTCAGCCATAATCTCAACTATCCTGGACATGGGAAAAAACCTTCCCTAGTTTTTATGAATTGTTGACTAACCATACTGTCTATTCTCCAGAAAGAGTGAGGCTTTTTGAAATAGCTGGGGCACTCTTGAGAGCCTTTTGAGAGAAGAAATTTGTCTGGAGAATGGCCTCCATCCAGGAAAGTATGAGGAGAATTGGACTGGATGAGTCTGAACATCACCTGGCACATGGTAGGCACCAAGACATGTTTGTTAGATACACGAATGAATGAATGAATGAATGAACAAAACCCAGACTCTGGCTTTGCTCCTGCAATGGATTCTGAGCCTGAGTTCACCTCACAGTGGCCTTTACACTCAGCTAAGAAAGGAGAAAGGTGCGGGAGAGAAAAGGTTGGTACCCTCATGCCTTGTTGGTGGCAGAAACCTGTATGGAGGTTGAAAGCCTTCCTTGAACCTATTCATCGCTCTCATCACCCTCCCCAGATTTTCCCACCCTTATCTCCATCCATGTCCCCAGGTGCTAAGTCTTGGAGTAAGGATACTTAGAGAGAGGAAGACATCTCTCTAATGCTTTTCTTTGATGTGTATTAGATCTGGCTTGAGGGGTGAGCTTAGGGGAGCTTCCAGATGTCTCTCCCAGGGTCTCTCAGCCTGAGTGCCTGTCAGCTGTGTCGGGAAAGGTGCCCTTCAAGTGCTTCTTGATATATTGATGGGGATGCTAAGGGCATGGGATATGGGATCTAGTATGGGCTAGAAATAGAGGACTTTGGACTATTACCTGGGGAGGAAGATGAAGCTCACATCCGTCTCCAGCTCTGGTCACTATGCTCGCCTCCCCAACCTCTTATACCCAAGGTCCTCTGAGTTTTAGATTGGTGGGGGTCATGGGAGAAGAATAGGGTTCTGGGGGGGCATGGAATACTGCTTTATAAATAGCTCAGGTGCCAAGAGTTTGGAAAGCAGATTAGTGGCTAAAAGATTAGTGGCTAAAAGATTAGCAGGCTCTTGCTGCTGGGACAGGGCGGGAGCCAGGGGTTGAATCTGATGGTGTTAAAGTCAGGGGAGCTTGAGAAAGGGAACTACAAGGTTTTGGCCTTGTGAGGCCTTGAGCCTGAGGACCGGGATCAAAGGGGACTCTGGGACATTAAAAGAAAAGCAATGTGAGGGATAGAAATAGGAGGGCTCAAAGTATAGGCCTTTGTGATTCTGAAAGGAGAGCCTTGTGTCACATTCCAGTCTTTCTATATCTCTTGATCAACTATTACAGGCCACACAAAAGCCAAGGGTATGGGAAAGAGCACCCCTTCCCCAGACCCCCACTACTTAGGACTTGGGACTCTTGAAGTGATGTTTAGAGACCCGATTATCCCAGCTTATGTGCACAGCAGGAGTCAATCTCCCGTACATGGGGGTGGGGTAGGGCAGGGGAAGCTGAGTGTGTTGAGCTGTGTGCACATGTCTGTGAGCCTTGAACTTCTTTTCTTGTTGGAGAGGAAGGTAACAAAGGATTCTTGGCCCAGGGGCAGGTTCTCTGGGCAGGATGTTGCCTGTGGAGGGAAAAAGCAATTGACATCTATATCACCCCCACCTGAAGTAAACCTTTCCTGCCCCCCAGCACTTGACTCTCTTCAATCCCTAAAACTAAGTCCACACTATAGGCTCTAAGCAGCTTCCCTCGCCTCATATGACCACTCATGGAATTAGAGATATTTCTGTCCTGCAGCTGCCAGGACCCCCCACAATGGTAGCAACAAAAGTAATCTTCCTTTCTTGGCTGTCCTTCCCATAGGGCCCAGGCCCAGGCTTCATGGACATGGGGGATGTAGAGACAGGATATCCAAGCTCTGGGGATACAGGACCCTACACCACATCACCTCACCATAGTGCCGGCTGCGCTTTAGTATCTATCCATAGATGCAGCCCTCAACCCTCCACGACAGCGTGTCCGTTCCTCAGAGGGTGACTATGTCTGTGGCTCAGGGGGCTGGGCCTTCCCTATCTCCCACTCCCCACTGTGGGCACTGGAGAGCTAGCTGTCCTGTAATCTCTTTGCCCAAATAACCAAGTTAGCCTTTGCCATTCCTTGTTAGTATGCACCCCAGGGCCTTGGCTTTTAGTCATTGTAACTCTCTCCTTCTCAGGGATTTTCAGCTACAGCTAGAAGCCCAGACTGCGGAGAAGGTTGGTGTCTATGGAGAAGGTGAAAAGTCAGAATGAATGTACTTTTGGACTAGCCTTCAACCCATTTTTGTCTTCAGACCCACACTTGAAGCTTAGCCCCTGTTTCAACTCAGGTCCATGGTACTCTCAACGGGAAGTAGATCTCGTAGGCCTTTAATTCCTTATTATGATTGAACTTAAATCATTCTCTCTTTTCCTGGAGTATGTGCATTTCTTGCCGGAGGTATAATTTAGCAAAAGTAAAATGCACAAATTTTAATTGCACAGCTGATGATTTTTTACCTACTGTGGACGGCTGAATAATGCGTCCCCAAGGATATCAGGTCCTAATCCCTGGAACCAATAAATGTTACCTTATATGGCAAAACAGGACTTTGCAGATGTGATTAAATTTAGGATCTTGAGAGGGGAAGACTATTTTGGATCATCCGGGCGGGCCCTAAATGTAATCACTAGTCTGTTTATAAGAGGGAAGCAGAGGGATATAGAGGGAGATTTAACTGCAGAGACAGAAGGCAATATGAGGACTGCAGCCAGATGCTATGCTCTGGGCTTTGAAGATGGAGGAATGCATCTCTAGAAACTGGAAAAGGCAAGGACACAGATTCTCCCCTATAGTCCCTCATGGTTGCAGGGTGGCTGTCACAGTTCAGGCATAGCCCTGCTGATACCTTGATTTTGGCCCAGTGAACCTGATCTTGGACTTCTGACCTCCAGAACTGTAAGAGAATAAATGGTGTTTTCAGGCACCAAGTCAGTGGTAATTTTTTACAGCAGCAATAAGAAACTACTACACCTATATATACATACATGTAACCACCACCCAGATCGAGATATAGAACATTTCTAGCTCCCCAGAAAATTCCCTTGTGTCCCTTTCCAGTTAGTAGTCTCCCAAAGAGAGACACCATAGTTTTATTTTGATCAAGAGTATTTGCATTTTATGAGGAGGCAAGAGTAAGAAGGCAAGGGAGTGCATCTCTAAAGGTGAAGTGTTTGGCCCCTGCGATAGATTGATGGGAGAGGTATCTTCAGGTCCTTACCCACCCTCACTCTGCACACCCCAGTGATATTCCCAACCAGTCCTTCCAGTTTGGAAGTGATGACCGGATAGCTGAGTGAGGAAGGGCTGGTTATTCCATAAGGGATCCTAGCAGACAGGATTGTTTATCAACTCAATAGGCATCTCTCCCTTCCTTCTTGTGGGCAGAATCCCCACTTTTTTATGTACCCCACCCTCCTCCACTTGGCTCTCTGCTCCTCTCAGCCAGTCATGGTCATTTCATCCTCTTTGCCGGTGGTTGGTTTAGTTATAGGCATGATGAAACTCAGGCCACTGAGACATGAGGGGAAGCATGCTAGGGAGATTCTGGGAAAGGTTTCCTGAGTGATAAAAATAAACACACAGGAAGAGAGGCCTTCCTCTCCTTTTGTCAATGGTATTTCCATGTTTGGATGCAATGCCTAAAATGCAACAGCCACCTTGTGACCATGAGAGTTGCTGAGCAGCAGGCTGAGTGGTGCAGATCAGAAAGATGGAAAGAATCAGGATTTTTTAAATGACATTGTTGAACTGTTGAATTAATCAACTCTAAAGCTCCCTGCTCCTGGACTTAGATGCTAGATAATACATTTCCTTATTTTAAAGTCAACTGAGTTGGCATTTTCTGTTATTGCAGCTGACAGCATACCAGCAGACTTAAGTGGGATCTGCACAATGGCACTGGCTCAGTGCGGGAGGATGGAGAGGAGGCAGACAAATCAAATGGTAGAAGCAGAGACTTCCCCTGCTGTCCTAGGTACCGGACACAGTGGTACTGGTCTCTAGTCTAAAGTTGTTAACAGCCTTGTTGGAGATAAAGAACAGACATTTAGAAAGACTAAAAGGGAACACTATAGAAAAGACACCTGGACAACACTAACTTGGGTACAATTATATGGAAGCAGTCACTTTCCCATGATTTTATTAGCAAATTTGGATTGTCCAGGATTTCAGGTTACTGCTCCTTTCCATCAAGCCTGTGGGGATTGTCTTATTCCAGTCCACACTGCACCTTACTTTCAACAGGTGACCTCATCTTTTCACTTCATAAAGAAAACCTAAGCAATTGTAGAGAAATTTTGATTGGAGGGAGATTTGTATGCTGGAATCTCATTGGTCATTATAATTATTCATAACTTGTAAGTTAAATCATGAGAGTGGATGGAGAGAGAGAGGGGGAGAAGGAGAGAGAAAGAAACAATGGAGGAATGGAGAAGGAGGAGAGGAGAGAAGAGATCTGGAAGTAAGTGTTGCGGAAGGGTCACATTTGGAGGAAGGAGGACAAAAAGGAGCCAGGGAAGGGATCAGAAGGAACATCCAGGGGAATAGGAGGATCAGAGTAAAGTCACAGAAATGAAAGTGAGGAAGAGTTTCACAGGAGAGAGGGGTCTGGTCTGCAACCTTTCATAAGGCATGCATTCCTTTTGGCCCAGGTGACGTCAGCGGAAGCTAGCTTCTGGTTGGGGAATGCTGGGAGAGGTCTTTTCCTGAAGTAGCCACTGGGCGGCAGTGGTGGCAGCGCTGGCAGCTGCAGCTGCGTCCAGGGACTGGCAGAAACCTGGCAGAGCTAAACCAGCTTGAAGCAGTAGGAGCAGGAAGCTGGTTCCTGCTGGGGCTTCTCTAGTTTAGTGGACACTGGAATGTCCCCTTGGGTGTATGCCAAGCTTCAGATCACACTTGTCCTCCTCTGAAGAGGCCAGCTTCACCCCTGGGAGCAAAGTAAATAATACAAAGTACTTTATAGATTAGCAGCATTTTACGGTTTACAAAGTGTTTTCACATCTATTAACCAATTCAGTATTCAGAAAACCCTAAAAGGTTGGTATTATTGACCCCATTTCACTCATGAGGAAATTCAGTCATGAAGAGGTATCCAGGGTGACACAACTAATACGTGGAAGAGCAAGGGTTTGAATTCAGGTCCATCTGGCTCCAAACACCTGAGCCTTTTTTGCAAAATCACAGCGATCAGCTGTCCAGGACTCAGGCTATGACTGCTTTCTCCACGCCTACCTTCTATCCACCACACCCCCACTGGGCAAGGATCTCCAGGTTTCCCCCATCTAGGTTTCTGGGTCTTCCAGGAGATCTAGATTCTAGATTCTAGAGCCTCCCCTACAGCCCTGCCTCCTCCCCTC
Source organism: Physeter macrocephalus (assembly GCF_002837175.3). Classification (NCBI taxonomy): domain Eukaryota; kingdom Metazoa; phylum Chordata; class Mammalia; order Artiodactyla; family Physeteridae; genus Physeter; species Physeter macrocephalus. Next base: position 47,880,174 of record NC_041234.1, on the reverse strand, counting down.
ACTCCCAGCATCCATCTGGGCAACATTCTCAGGATCTGAAGATCAGTTCAGGGTCCCCATTTCTTCCCACTCCCTTCAGAGTGGATTCTGCTGCAGCCTGCTCCGCCTCCCCAAGAGCACTACCCACCTTACCCTCAGAGTCCTCCAGGCCCAGAGCTTGCATCCTGTGCCTAAGACTTCCATAATCACGGAGACTTAGTTAGCCCCAGGAGCCTTAGGCCCAGAGCTCCTGACAATTCCATGTTCCCTAGCACTAGGCTCTCAAACATCTAGGCTTGGTGTCCGTACTGTCTTGGCTGTATTCAGACCAGGGTCTCCTGGGGTGATAGAGAGAGATGAGGGGTGGTATGTAGGAGGAGGGGGTGGAGTCTGTAAGGGAAGCATGTGGGCTAGCATTCTTGGGGGGGAGTGAATCACCTCCTCACCACCTCCTCTTACATGCGTAATAGGCATCTTGAAATTGGCAGGTGGAAAAATGAGCTCCTCATCTTTCCCCATACCTACTCCTCTCACAGCCTTCCCCGTCTTTGTCAATGGTGTAAGTCCATTCTTCCAGTTGCTCAGGCCAGAAATCTTGGAGTCATTCTTGACTCCTCTCTTTCTCTTATACCCCTTATTGGTAAATATTGTTGTCTCTACTTTCAAAAGCTAGCCAGAATCTGCCACTTCTCACCACCTTCACTGACCTGGTCCAAGCCACCATCATCTCTATTGGCAATGGCCTCTGATCTGATCTTCCTCCTGTGTCCCTAGCCCTGTAGTCTATTCTCAACATAGAGCTAGCCAGGTATCTTTCTAAAATGTGAATCAGATCCTGATATGTGTCTCTTCTAAACCCTCAATGGCTTCCCAGTCACTGAAAGTAAAAGCCAAGATGTCCTCACAATGGCTTCCAAGGACCTTCATGATCTGGTTTGTGCCAGACTCTCTGACCTCCTCTCTATGTTTCCTCTTCCTCACAACCATCTGGTCCTTATTCAAAGGTCACCCTAATATTTAAAACAGAAACCCTCTCTATTCTCTTTCCCTCCTTTACTTTTTCCATAACAATGATCATGATCTATATATTTTACTTGTTAATTTTATTATCTTTTCGCTCCCACTGGTATGTAAGCTCCATTAGAGTAGGAGGTTTTGCCCGTTTTGTTTACTATTAGCGAACTACCAGTGCCTAAAACTGGTCCAAGCACATAACAGGCTCTCAGAACATGTTTGCTTATCCTTTCCTAGATTATGGCCAGTGGCTTAGAGAGGCCACTAAGCATAGCAGTTATGGATTGCTAAAGCCTGGTTCAAAGGCTGGCCTTCCTGGGTTCGAAATCTTGACTCTACCACTAATTAGCAAAATACTTCAACTTTCTGTGCCTTCGTTTTCTCATCAGTGAAGTAGGGACAATCATGATACCTACATCATAGAGAGCCTGTGGGGCCATTAATAAGTACAAAGCGCTTAGAACAGTGCGTTGCATGTAGTAAGTGCTATATACAGATTTCTTATAATTATATGCACATGGAGTTAATATTTATATCAGTAGTTTAGATTTCCTAAAATCCTTTGATGTGTTATCCATTGCTAACATTCATTTTCCATGTTTCTGCTCATACAGATTTCTATGATCTTCCTGCAGTTTTAGTTCTCTCCAGTGGCCTGGCTGTTCATCTGTCAACTTGGACGTTTCCTTGTGTACTCTCTCCTACAGTCATTTAGGAGCCGTTAAATAGTAATCTCACTGGGCCCCAGTTTCCCAGTCTGTGCACTGAGTGGGTGGGACTAGATAATCTGTATGGGCCTTTCTAGCTCTAATGATTTCCCAGGATGGGAGGAGGTACAGGTCCCACGCCCAAACCCGCCCCCTTGGATATGCCCTCTGGCTGCCAAGGGGAAGGGTGAGAGAGTCAGCTGGGCTCAGCTTCAAGGAGAGCAGGTAGGAGACATGCCAAGTTTCTTGGGTAAGGGTGGCGATGGGGTTCCTGGGCTGGCCCAGGCTGGGGGAAGGTATCAGAGATCACTGTAGTTCAGAGACACTGGGACCAGGGGAGAGAAGTTACTGTATGGAGAGATGCCCTCTTCACAGGGACACAGCAGTTGTGATGAGCTGGGAGACAATTTGGGTCTGGGTATCTTCCTACATCGGATAGTCCTGGTAGGCCTTGACCCCCTTTAGCTAACCAAGCTCTGAAGGACAGAGTCAGCTTCAGAAGAACGACCCAAACCCACTGACTGCCCTCCTGAGCCCCGGCATTGCCTGCTGCCTACTATTCCCCGGGCTGGATCAAGGGAGCTCTGGCAGGAGCCAGGCTGGCCCGGGTTACTCCCAGATGCATCCTCTCAACTCCCCCTTGTGCTTCAACCATCGCCCTCCCCGTTCTCTGCTTTTTTGCCCCAGGTCAGGGCTGGGGGGGCCAGGGAAATCTGGCCACCCTCACTTCTGCCCTTTCCACCCCTAGGGGGACCATGACCAGTACGGAATCCTCACTGTTCACAGCCTTAGGCCCCCACTCAGATCCTGACAACAGTGAGGTGGAGCTGGACTGCCGGTTTAATGAGGAGTTCAAGTTTATCCTGCTGCCCGTGAGCTATGCAGTTGTCTTTGTGCTGGGCCTAGGCCTCAATGCCCTGACCATCTGGTTCTTCCTCTTTTGCCTCCGACCGTGGGATGCGACAGCCACCTACATGTTCCACTTAGCTTTGTCAGATACTTTGTACGTCCTGTCGCTGCCCACCCTTGTCTACTATTACGCAGCCCATAACTACTGGCCCTTTGGCACTGGGCTCTGCAAGTTCATCCGCTTTTTCTTCTATTGGAACCTCTACTGCAGCGTCCTTTTCCTCACCTGCATCAGCGTACACCGCTACCTGGGCATCTGCCACCTGCTGCGGGCGCTGCGCTGGGGCCGCCCACGCCTTGCTGGCCTTCTCTGCCTGGCAGTTTTGTTGGTCGTAGCTGGCTGCCTCGTGCCCAACTTGTTCTTTGTCACCACCACCCCTAAGGGGGACATCATCTTGTGCCACGACACCACCCGGCCTGAGGAGTTTGACCACTACGTGCACTTCAGTTCGGCAGTCATGGGGCTGCTCTTCGGTGTGCCCTGCCTGGTCACTCTTGTCTGCTATGGGCTCATGGCCCAGCGCCTGTATCGGCCCTTGCCAGGGGCTGCCCAGTCATCTTCCCGTCTGCACTCGCTGCGCACCATCGCTGTGGTATTGACTGTCTTTGCCATCTGCTTCGTGCCTTTCCACATCACCCGCACCGTTTATTACATGGCAAGGCTGTTGGAAGCTGACTGCTGGGTGCTGAACGTCGTCAACATGGTCTATAAAGGGACTCGGCCTCTGGCCAGTGCCAATAGCTGCCTGGATCCTGTGCTCTATTTGCTCACTGGGGACAAGTATCGACGTCAGCTCCGGCAGCTCTGCAGGGGTGGCAGGCCCCGGCTCCCCACGGCTGCCTCCTCTCTGGCGCTGGTGTCCCTGCCTGAGGACAGCAGCCGCAGGTGGACAGCCAGCCCCCAGGACGGCGGCTTGGGCAGATAGATTGTAACGGAAGCCGGGAAGTGAGAGAAAGGGGGTGAGTGCAGGGCAGAGGGGAGGGAACCTTATAGTGACACCCCATCTGGCTGCTTTCTCCTCTTTTCTGAGCTCTGGAGAGAGGTCCTCACCCTGAGATTTAGGAGGAGCCAGACAAATCATGCGTGACCCCATCTCTTCTAAACCCTTCAGTTGCCCTCTCCTTTTTAGCCAAAGACACTAGCAGCCACTCTTTGTCCTCGACTTCTTTCTCTTTGTTTCTGCCCCCTTCCTGGGGCCACTGGTCCTGTTTCTTGGTACTACAAGGCTGCTGGAAATCTTCCCCAGCCCTCCTTCTCCTGGCCTCTCCCCCCATATCCTTGTATATCATGCGTTCCTTCAGCCAGACCAGAGCATTTAACTGGAGGGGTGAAGAAGCTGGGGTGATCTCAGGATTGGCTTTACTCATCTGACAGTGATAGCCAGAATCAGGAAGTGTGGGCACCAGCATATCACAAATGCCTGGGAAGTGACATATGTAGTGCCCACACCCACTCCCTGGTTTCCCCTGGAAGACAGGATAGTCTTGTCTACCGAGGCGCTGAACTAGGGCATCGTCCCAGAGAGCCTGCCTGCCAGGGTCCCCATGTGCAGCTAGAGGCATGGCCCTGTTGAATGGTGGGTAGCCATGAGGTAGAGAGGGAGCCCTGAGTCTTCCCATGGGGTGGGGACCTTGAGGAGCCTCAGAGGGCAGGACCCAAGCTGATAATGGCCTTTGGAACAGGAATGGGACTGGCCCTTCTTTATGAGGTTTGCTGAGAACATACTTGACAGCTCTCCTGTACTTAATGAAAGGCAGAGTGGATGGCTCAGAACGCAAGGGAGGAGCTCTCGTGTCTATGGCATAAGTTCCAGCACCAAAGGGTGGAGAAGGTTTGTGCAGAGATTGGGGTGGTGACAGGGACCGAGGCCCAGAGCTGACTCTCCACTGGTCTCTCCCCTTTCTCTAGCTCCTGCCCTAGATAAATGATAAATCTGTCACCAGCTCTTTCAGATCAGGTTTTAGGACTTCGAGGGCAGGGCAAGGCACTGGGACTAGGACAGCTCCCCTCAGAGTTTCCCATCCAGTCACTCCTCTCCAGCACTATCTTAGTGCTTACAGACTTCCAGGAGTGGAGGTGGGGTGTGGAATTTGGGGAGCTAACTCTCAAGCCTTGGGAAGTAAGGGTTTCTGGGAAGGCATTCGTGAGAAGGGTAGGCTTACACTTCCAGGCACCCTCTCTGAAATTGCCTTCCAGTCCTTTGGTCTCTTGAGTCTCCAGCCTTCCTTTCCTTTTGCCCCACTCTTGCTGACCTAGCTCTGATCCTTTGCTTGTCTCCTGGCTTCTAAGGGGGCTCGCTGGAGAGTAAGGTTAGGGCTGGTCTAGACATCAAGGACCCCTTCCGCTAGAAGTTAATGAACTGGCCTTCTTCTTACTAGCCTCCCAGTCTCATGGCCACTGCCTAGACTGTTGCATATGCTGTTCCTCATCGGCACTCGCTCCCTTTTATTCTGTTGACCACAGTCTCCTCACCTATCACCTCTCTTACCCACCAGCCCCACCTAACAAAGTTGCTCTCTTCATCACAGCTGACCCAGGCTCCTCCATTTCTCCAGTCCATTGAAGTCCCCTACACTTAACTGAGACTAACTGCCCAGACTTTGTGGTCTGCTACTTTTGGGCCACCTTCCCTCACACTCTAATTTTAAACTCCTTGACTTTTACCTTGGGCCAGTCTTCTTTCTCCTAGGACTAGAGGGGATTGCAGGTGAAGCCAGATCCCAAGACTGGCTTGGCCCACTGAAACTTGATGTGTTAGAACTTCATCTAAGTCCCCATTCCCCTTAGGCTGCTGAGTTCCTAGTGAACATTCCAGAGCAACTCTTTCTTGTCTTTTCTACCTTCTCAAGACCCCAACTTCATCCTCCCCTATGACCTCTTAAGAGTTACCTTGCCTCTTGAAAAACGGAGAGAATCTAATATCTCAGCTTCCCTCTGTTTCATTCATGATAACTCTACTTCTATATTCATTTTGTCTTTCTCCCTTTCTTCCCTGCAGTCCCAGAATAAGAAGTGGCCCTCTTTCCTTTTCCTTTGTTTATCCCTCTTCATTTTCAGTCTCTTCCATAACTGATTTCATCTAGTCTTAAAAAACAAACTCTAGGACTTCCCTGGTGGTGCAGCAGTTAAGAATCCACCTACCAATGCAGGGGACAAGGGTTTGAGCCCTGGTCCAGGAAGATCCCCCATGCCGCGGAGCAACTAAGCCCATGTGCCACAACTACTGAGCCTGTGCTCTAGAGCCCGTGAGCCACAACGACTGAAGCCCGCGTGCCTAGAGCCCCTGCTCCGCAACAAGAGAAGCCACCGCAATGAGAAGCCGGCACACCGCAAGATAGAGTAGCCCGCACTCGCCACAACTAGAGAAAGCACGCGTGCAGCAACAAAGACCCAACACAACCCCAAAATAAATAAATTAAAACAAACAAACAAAAAACAAATTCTATTCATCTTATTCATTTCACTCTCAAATATCTGGAAAGAGTACCATGAATCCCATTTCCTCACCACAAAGTCACCCCTTAACTCTCTGGATCTGGTTTCCGTCCTACACTTTTCTGTACCTAGAACACAAATTGCCTCATAAGCAAAACGTTTAATGATCTTTTCTCTGCCTTCATCCTCTTTGACTTCTCTGCTTCGCTTGACCCTGTTGCATATCTTCTTTAAAACTTTTTAAACAAACACTTTTTATAAAAACCACATTAATAAATTCCACTATGACAACATTAAAGCAAAATTTGAAAGAAAATATTTACCTCAACTTCCCAACCCTAGACAATTGTTTTTATTTTTCCACATTCTGTGCTTTTCCAGTTTGTATAATACATATATATATATATATATTTTTATATAAGTGCAATCATAGTGTACATATATTTTAAATTCTTCTTTTAAAAATCTTAATTGCAGATGCTCTCCTTGTGTTACAGTCTTTCATATTTATCATTCCAATGGCCACATAAAATTACATCCATCAGTAGATTATATTTTATTTGACTATTCCCCTATTACTGGACATTTAGGCGACTCCCAATTTTTCTGTGCTTTGAATATTTTCATGCATATAGCTTTTTTCTTCTTTGTAATCCTCTTCCTAGGACAAGTTCCCAGGGGTGAGATTACTAGATCAAAGAGCATGAATGTTTTTATAGAGCTTGGTTTCCCAAAGGATTGCACAGTTTTCAACACCACAATGACATGCGAGTGTTCCAGTTCCCTTGCAGCCCCAGCATTGGACTTTATTAGAAATCTGTTTGGATGGCTTAAACATTAACTTATTAATTCCTTTCTTTGATTACTCATGGGATTGAACACTTTCCCATATGTTTATTATTTGCATTTTCTCTTGGGTGAACTCTGTTCATATCCTTCTCCAATTGGTATCTTAGTGGTATTCTTATCTATCTAAATGTATTTTTATTTAACATACATGTTAACCCTTTGTCTTTTTTTTTTTTTTTTTTTTTTTTTGCGGTACGCGGGCCTCTCACTGTTGTGGCCTCTCCCGTTGCGGAGCACAGGCTCTGGACGCGCAGGCTCAGCGGCCATGGCTCACGGGCCCAGCCGCTCCACGGCATGTGGGATCTTCCCGGACCGGGGCACGAACCCGTGTCCCCTGCATCGGCAGGCGGACTCTCAACCACTGCGCCACCAGGGAAGCCCCCTTTGTCATATTTGATATAACTATTTCTTCCATTTATTGTAATACTTTTAACTTTAGTTTCTTATTTTATCCCCTTGCTTTAAAATTTCTCTTTTCCTACTTTACTCTCTCTTATTACTTCATCTCTTTCTCTTTTACTCCGTAAGTAAACAGAGTTCCAAGATCTGTCATAGTCATAGCATTTGGGGATTATTTAATCCCCTCCCCTCATATGAGCCTTGATTTTTCTCTTGGAGAGAACATATATGCATGTGAATACAATTCAGTTGACTCATAGCCCTTGAGAGTGTCTCAGAAATCTTCTAGGGCCGGGGCACCCCCTCACTTTACAAAGGAGGAAACAGGCCCAGAGATATGACTTGTCCATGACTTAGTAAATTAGGGGCAGAGCAGAGATGAGGCTCCAGGACCCCTGAGTTCCAGAGCTCCTTCCATTACACCAGGCCAACTCAGTTCTATGTCTGACCTTTCTCCCAAGCTCCGCCTCTATGTCTTCAGTTGCCCACTGGATAGTTTCACTGGATCTTCCATTGTTACTTCCAACCCAAAATGTCAAAAACTAAACTCCCTGAACCAGTTTCCCTGCCTGTCTTGCTCATTTGTGTTCATGGCATCTTCTTTTCTCAAGTCACCTAGGCTTGAAGACACTCAGGCAACTTTGACCCTTTGCCCTCCCTATTTCACAAGATTCTGACATTTCTTCCTTCATCATGTCAATTACAATTGGCCTTCCTTTATGGTCCCAGTGCTACCATTCTAATACTGGCTCTTGTCACCTTCTCCCTGACTGACTGTCACTGCCTCCCAACTGGTCTTCCTTGCCGCCAGTCTTTCCTAGCACGATATATACAGTGCATATTGCCAGATTAATTGGCCCCCAAACTGCTTTCAGTTTCACTCTCTCACTCAAAACTCTTTCATGGTTCCCCATTGTCTACAAGACATGTTGAAATCCTTTTGTCAGAAATTCAAGAGCACTAATGCATATGCCTCCCCATCATTAGCCTCACTTCTGCTCCCTTTGTCTTTACTCTTATAAAATTAAATCCCTCTTGCCAGATGGATGAGAAGTTGATCTGTGAACTTAGTTCTCGTTTCTCCATTCTTTAGTCAAAGCTTGTGCTGTGTCAAAAAAAAAAAAGAAGAAATTCAAGAGCACTTTTTCAGTTTTATTTTCCATTCCTCCCCAGTACAAATCTCTCTTCTCCAGCTACTTGGATCTCCTCATTATTTTTCCAAATAAGACTTTCGCTTTCTCACCTCTCCACCTTTATTCTTCCTTTCCCACACTCTAGAATGCCCTCCCTTTATTTTCCCACTGTCTTTTTCCTACCCAGTGTCAAAGGCCAGGCTTAAGTCCCACTTCCTCTTTGAGGCCTTCTCTGCTGACTTTTACCCACAGTGACCTTCCTGGTCATTCCTACAGTAATTATTATCTATATCAGTCATTTGACACTTTTATTGTCTTCTGATATTGCTTATACTATTATCCTGAATTGTTATTTAAGTTTTTATGTGTGTTTGTTTTGAGTTCCTACCTGTAAACCCCTTGAGTTACTGTGATAGAGAGGAAAGAGCATAGAACTGAAAATCAGAAGAACCAAGTTGGAGCCCTAGTTATCAAGGTGGGGCTCAGGTATGTCACTTGGGTGAGTCAGACTCTCTGAGCCACAGTTTCATCATCTGTAAAATGAAGATCATGATCTCAGCTTTAGGTACTCCAGATTGTGGCAAGACTCTGCAAATCTAGACAGCTAAGCAAATATAAATATTTGTTATTTTATCATCCCATTTGCTTAATAAATATTTTCTGAATAATTACATGTCAGTAATTCAGCTTAATGTTTCTTCTCCTGGGACTATTTCCATGTTAAGAGGCCACAGAGCTCAAGGAGCCTAAAGATCTAGGGGTACTTCAGGAGCAGTGGAGGTTGGGAGGGCATTGGAAAGATATTTTGAAGGAAAGTAGGCCTGTCCAGCATATCTCACATCCTACTACACTGGCTACTCACTGCTTGGCTTACCTGTAAAGTTAACCTGGATGTGGAGTGAAGGAGATGATACATCTGAGCTTTTGCTTTCCCCACATTTTCTACTATTGCATCCCACAATCCCTAACTGGTTATGCTAAATGCTTCACCTGAGACCTCTGTTCTCTTTCATTCATGTGATGAAAGCCAGTGTTTTGGTGAAGGAGGTGATGAGGAGTAGTAGGAGAATAGGAATTTTAGTCAGATAACCAGATGTGGCTTTGAATCCTTGATCTGCTACTCACTAGCTGCATGATTTTGTACACGTTATTTAATCTCTCTGAGCTTCAGTTTCCTCATTGATAAACTGGAGATAGTAATACCTATTTGGCAGGGCTGTTGTGAAGTGTCAATGGAGTAATGGATGAAAAAACATTAGTTATAGTTCCTGTGCGTGGAAACCCCTTCTCAAAAGTTCTCAACTTTAGCGTAGCTGGACGAGGAACCAGAATTCTACATTTGGATTTGGTGCTGCTTAGAAGTGATAGTTAAGTACTAGCAAGGTAGTGAGAGCCCAGTAGCAATGTTGGACCCTGAAGTCTGTCTAGCCTGCACTGAGACTTCTCTGGGATGCTCATTTTCCTTATGGACAGCCCTAGTCATCTGGCATCAATGCTTAGTATCTGGGGAACTGTGAGAGACGCTGGGGAAGAGACACTTACGGAAATGGGAAAATAGTCCCTGATGTGGGTCCAGGCACACAAGTTCCTTACCCAGGCTGATCGCCTGCCACCTGAGATAGAAATATCTGTAGGGGATGGTGTCTGTATGTGCCAAGCCCACCCCTCCCGCTCACCCAGTGCTTCCCTAGCAGCCTGGAGGGACTGTGGCTCTGCTAGGGAAAAGGAAGAGACCCCAGGATGGTCCTGGCTGGCCTAGCTCCTGTGGCTCTGAGAACTTGGATGAGAGGCCTGTGGCATGGTAAGTGGGACTGCCTGGTTACAGGTTGAGGTGGAACATTCTTAAGTCCTGTTCTTTCTAGGTCCATGAGTCTTACCTTGCTCTGGGGTCTTCCAGTCCAGGAAAAACCAGGCAAAGTAAAGGGCTGGTAGTGGCCACTAGGATGTAAACAGCAGGTAAATGGACAATGGTTGCAAGATCCAAACTGATGAGGGAGCAGATCAGACCAAATTTGTGCTGCCAGCCGAACTTGAGCATGTCCAGCCCTATTAAGAGCCCTCCAAACTCTCCAAGCCCCCTGGTCCTGGCCTTCTGCACAATCCAGCTCCTGCCTGTCCGTCAGCCATGTCCACTTGTCCTTCAAACTTTCCCTCTATCATCTACCATACATTCCAGATCTATTTCTCTGCTTACCCGTAATCCCTGTCCACCTGCCCGCTCACCATCTCCCTACTCCTGCTCCCTGCCTGCCACCAGCTTTTCCCCCACTGCTTCCATCCATCCACCATCTTTTCCCTCTTGTCTCCTGTCTCCCTCCCTATTCATCACCCTTGAACTCTTGTTAAAACACTAGCTCACCCTCCCTTGTCCATATACTGTCTATATCTCCCCATACTCCGTGCATACAGCATCTGCAGCCTTCTACTGTTCCCCGTACACCATTCTTGTCCCCTTTGCCCATTCACCATTCCTTCCATTATCTCTGTCTCCCCTCACCCCCACCATGCTACTACCACTTCCCTCCCAGAATGGAAAATTCTATGGTTCAAACACAGGCGATACTTCTCTAAGTCTGTAATGCTAATACTTCCTTTGCTCCACTTCCCATGCTTCCTTAAGATTTTGGACATATCACGCTTATTCCATGACCCTCATTTCTCCTCTCCAGATAGTGAGGGTTAGGAAGTGGCTGAAACTAGCTAGATCTACTCATAACCAACATGACCCTGTTCCACCTCCCACCTCCACCTGTCCTTTCTGCCCCTGAGACTCTATCTCTTCCTTCTCCAGGGCACTCGGGGAACTTGAGACTCCTTGGCTTTACTCTGTAGTACCAACTGAGATGATCAAAGGCCAGAGATGAGACTTCCCATGAGCACAAAAGTCACCCCAGATCTGGTCCTGGCCTCTGACTCTGGCTTCTTGCCATGCTCTCTTGGATCAGTACACACATATGGCAAGGTTGCTCAGGGGCCAGTGCAGAAATACCAGACTCTGGAAGTGCTTAGGCTGCTTGATACAAGGCATGATGCCCAGGAGCCTGAAGGAGACGAAGATCCCAGAACGGTGTTCCAACCAAAGGTACCACTAGCCTCTGGAAGCTCGCCCGATATTGAACGCATATAGTTATGAGGATTTTCATCTCCCTGTCCCGTCCTTGTCCAGCCCCACATCTACCACCCACTGAAGGGGGCAGGCTCTGGAGTGGTAAGGACTGCCCCATCAGGTCTGAGCCCTGGGCCTTGCCCATTTGCCCTTTGATTCCCTTTCCTGGTATTACTAGAACATAAGGATGAAGAAAAGGTGAGAAGGGCTGCTATCCGGTCCTAGTGACGCAGAGGTCCAGAGAAGGGAAACACCCCTCACATCACAGGCCACTCTGAGACTGCTGGGGTTGTGACCTCAGGGAGATGGCTGGTGGGAAGGGAGCGCTGTGGGTTTGTGGGGGCGGGGAGCACCTGGGGTTAGATGTCTGTTGTGGCCGTTGCCCTGAGGCAGCCTGGTTCGAGGCTGTCCCCCTCTTTTAATTTTTTATTATAAAAATTTGCCCCCACACACAAAACTAGAGAATGCAAGAAATTTTCATTTTTGTGTTCATGTTTTATGTTCATCTTCAACAACTATTAACATTTTGCCATACTTGTTTCATCTATCTCCCAGCTCTTTTTTTTTTCTCCCCTTGGAGTATTTTAAAGCAATTCTAAGACATCATGTCATTTCACCCCTAAATTTCACTATGCATCTACAAAAATTTGGATGTTTTCTTTGATAATAACAATGCCATTATCACCCTTAACAAAATTAATACTCCTCTAATAATATCTAATATCCAGTCCATATACAAATGTCTTTTTATACGTGTTGGCCAAAAAGTTCCTTCAGATTTTAAGTAAAAATAAAAGACACATTTTTCATTTTCACCAAGAACTTTATTGAACAACGTATTCACCGTTTTGTTCCACTACCTTCTGCCATTTTTCAGGCAACTTCATAATTCCATCTTCCCAAAACTTTTTATCTTTTTGAGCAATGAACTGTTCCAGGTGCCTTTTACAGTCTTCCAGGGAATTGTAATTTTTTCCATTAAGAGAATTTTGTAAAGACTGAAATAAATGGAAATCCGAAGTTGCAATGTCTGGTGAATACGTCGGATGAATCAGAACTTCCCAGACAAGCTGTAACAGTTTTTGCCAGGTCATCAAAGAAACATGCAGTCTTGGGGTATCCTGATGGAATATTATGCATTTCCTGTTGACTAATTCCAGACGCTTTTTGTCAAGTACTGCTTTCATTTGGTCTAATTGGGAGCCGTACTTGTTGGAATTAATCATTTGGTTTTCCGGAAGGAGCTCATAATAGAAGACTCCCTTCCAATCCCACCATATACACAACATCACCTTCTTTGTATGAAGACTGGCTGTTGGTGTGGTTGGTGGTGGTTCATTTCGCTTTTCCGTGATCTCTTCCATTCCACATTATTGTACAGTATCCACTTTTCATTGCCCATCCCAATTTATTTTTTAAATTTATTTTTTATTTTTTTAAATTATAATCATTTTATTTTATTTTAAATTTTTATTGGCATATAGTTGCTTTACAATGTTGTGTTAGTTTCTGCTGTACAATTTGTTTTAGAAACAGAACGTTTTCGTTACGTTTAAGTAGAGAATCGCAGGTGGAAATACGCTCAAGAAGGTTTATTTCACTTAACTCGCGTGGAACCCAAACATCAAAGCGATTAACATAACCAAGCTGGTTCAAATTATTTCCAACGCTTGATTTGGATATTTTGAGTATGTCGGCTATCTCCCGCGTTGTATAACGTTGACTGTTCTCAATTAATGTCTCGATTTGATCGCTATCAACTTCAACTGGTCTACCCGACCATGGAGCATTGTCCAGTGAGAAATCTCCAGCACGAAACTTCACAAACCACTTTTGACACGTTCGACCAGTCACAGCACCTTCTCCATACACTGCACAAATCTTTTTTGTGTGTTTCAGTTGCATTTTTACCTTTCTTGAAATAATAAAGCATAATATGCCAAAAATGTTGCTTTTTTCTTCCATCTTCAATATCAAAATAGCTACACAAAAATTCACCAATTTTGATAAGTTTTTTAAAAATGCACGCTTATATGACCGCTGTCACAATACAATCTAACAAAGTTGTTTTGAATGAAGTTAAAGACAACTAAGTGCTACTAGAGCCATCGTATGGAAAAAACCGAACGAACTTTTTGGCCAACCCAATAGTTGGTTAATTTGAATCAGGATCTAAACAAGGTCCACTGATTTTATTTGGATGTCATGTCTGTTAAGTCTCTCTCTTTAATTGTTCATTGTAAAATAAAACCCAGATACAGAAAACCACCGAAAACAAATATGGCTTAATGAATTATTATAAGACAAATACCTTGTGGCCGCCATTAGGTCAAGAAATAGAAGTTTTTCACCCACCCCGGAAGCCTCCCATGTGCCCCATTATAGTCACAACTCTCTTTCTCCTCCCAAAGTAACCATTATCTTTGACATTTAGAGGAATTTTTCCCTTGCATTTCTATGGTTTTATTACCCAAACACACTTCCCTAATGACTATGGTTTAGTCTTGTCCATTAAAAATATTATTATAACCCTTAAAATTTCTTTTTTGTGAACGTTTTATTTGAGAATAATTTTAGATTGATAGGAGAGTTGCAAAGATAGTGCGGAGAGTTCCCTATACCCTTCACCCAGCTTCCCCTTATGTTACCATCTTATGTAACCATAGTATAGATAACACAGCTAGGAAACCAATATTGTAACATTACTGTTAACTCCAGACTTTATTTGAATTGCACTAGTTTTTTTCTACTAATGTTCATTTCTGTTCCAGGGTGCCATCAAGTCCCATGTTGTATTTAGTCATCGTGGCTCCTTAGTCTTCTCCAGTCTGTGACAGTTTCTTGGTCTTTCCTTGTCTTTTATGACCTTGGCATTTTGTAAGAGTTTAGGTCTGTTTTAGTTTCCAGCTTTCCCCTCCATCCCTTTCTTTTCCTGATCATTTATCTGTTGAACAACCCGCATTTGACCTGGAGAATCTCCCAAAGCCTGGACTCTGCTTGTTGCGTGTCTGTATTTCCCCCAGGTTGGCAGTTGGATTCAAACGCTGGATCAGACTCAGGTGTGAGCCCTTCAGCAAGATCTTCATTTACTTTTTTTTTTTTTTTTGCGGTACGCAGGCCTCTCACTGTTGTGGCCTCTCCTGTTGCAGAGCACAGGCTCCGGACGCGCAGGCTCAGCGGCCATGGCTCACGGGCCCAGCCGCTCC